>NC_067246.2:144232714-144535744 GCF_019359855.2 Lolium perenne
AAAATCTTCAGGATGTTGTCCACTTAGAGAAACTTATATACATGAGATATGGTACATATCTTTTGATATCCCTCTTTGTTGGAGTCCATTCTTCCTATTCTTGTTTGTCTCTTGGTGGCTCCACAAAGAATTTGTTATGAGTGCTCATTTCTTTCCATTTGCATTTTCAAGCACTCGTACTTGATTTTGGCACATGCTTTGAGTGATCTTGTGGGAGTGATGATGCCATGTTTGTGCACCTTATTCTTCAATGCAAATTGTTTATTTTGTGCACAAACTTTGGTAAGCCTCCACATATTACTTAGAGCATCCTTCTTGATCTTATCATAATATCCTTCATTTGGTTTGTTTGGTTCATTGGATTGCTTGCTTCATTTGTCGAAGTTTTCTCACCTTCTTATCCTCTTGCAATCTTTGATCCTCGATATAGTTGGATTCCCTCGCGGTGTTCGTCATTGAATACGTGCATTTGATTTCACTCACATTATAAGAAATGCACACCTTATGGACGAATTCTAACTATATTGGCCTTCCCAACCTTTCGTCCATTTCGGCAATCGATGCCAATGGGGGAGAAGTTTGGAGGGTTTGAGGGAATTGCTTTTGTTTGGTTCTTAAGCATTTGCCTCTCATGCTTGCATTTGTTGCTTTGCATGGTTGAATATTTAGAGGATACTCCGCTAGGGTTTAGTTACCGGTATATGCAATGAAATTCAAGTTCATCCACACATGCATATATTATGGGGGAGTTTGTTCTAAATATTCAACTTGGGTTGTTCGCTAAATTCCATATTTAAACTCTCTCAAAGAGATTATCATCAATTACCAAAATGGGGGAGATTGAAAGAACATGGAGCCCCCATGTGTGGTTTTGGTAATTTATGACAATCCCTATGGACTAACAGTTGCATTGAGAATATATCTTAGGTCGTGTCCATAGCCATGTGTTGGTCTCAAGGTTGCAAGATGGAGAAGATGGAGTACAATGATGAAGACGGTGTAGAAGAGAGATGAAGACGGCATTGAAGATGGAGAAGATGGTGGCATGTACAAGGTTGAAGAAGATGAAGACGGAGTTTGCCGACTCGAGAGGAACTCACAAGGTCAAGGTTTGTGCTCGATAGGATAGTGGGTCGCATCATCGGAGAGAGCTCAAACCTTGCATGCATAGCATCGTGTTTCTCGGTTGTTCTTGGTTTTTATGCTTTAGATGTTCGAGAGCTTGTGTTCATTCTCATGACAAGCTCTAGCTCATCGGAAACGGATTCCGGATGTATCGCATGTTGCATGTGCGAGGGTGATGATTTTCCCGATATACCATATTGAGAGGTTACACCTCTATGACCATGAGAAAATCATCACTCACTCTTTTCCATATTTTCACCTTCTGTAGTGATAGCTCTCATCGTCCTCTTTCCGGCAAAATTGGTTTCATGTCATTCAGAGTTTCCTAGCTCAAGATATCGCATTTTCTGTATCGTCATATTTGAAAAAGAAAAAGGAAATTGCTTTTGGGCCGGGCGGTACTACCGCTGGCGGTACCGGCCCAAGTACCGCATCAGCCTTCCAGGCTTACTAGACTCGAAGCGGTACTAGGCCGGTACCGGCCCGGTAGTACTGTAACCCATTTACGGTACCAGGCCGCGGTACCGGGCCGGTACTACCGGCCGGCCCATTTTTCTCTCTCTGCCACGCAGTTTTTCAGATCCAGATCCGCTTTATTGGCACAGGCGGTAGCGGAGCGGTACTACCAGTTTGGGGCATCTTTTTTTCTGTTATCTGCTCAGTTTGTGCGTGAGCGGTAGTACCGCTTTGACAAGCGATAGTACCGCTCGGGCGCGAATCTGACCGTTTTTCTGCCCCAACAACTATATTTATGGGCCCCTATTTATACCTCTCTTCCACCTCCGACCCAACCACTTCTTCTCCTTCATTCTCTCTTCTGCATTGTTGACCTTGAAGAGTTTCTTCCTCCTCTTGACCCCCTGCTATTTCTTGCATATTTTTTGGGGAAAGGAGAGAGATCTAGATCTAGAGCTTCACCAATTGAATCCCTCTCCAAGTGAGGGGATCTTGCTAGATCTAGATCTTGGAGTAATTTGGTGTTCCTCCTCTATTTTGTTCTTCCTCCCTTATTCCCCCAATAGCTTTTGTAGCTTTGTTAGAATTTGGGAGAGAAGAACTTGGGCATCTTAGTGGTGTTCTTAGCCATTGCATTAGGTGCATCGGTTTGGGTTCTCTCCGGGGTTTCGGTCTCGTAGAGGGCGTGTTTGACCTTAGTGGTGTTCTTGCCTTTGTGTCCTTGTTGCCTTTGTGGTGTTGTAGCCTTTGTGGCCTTGTAGCGTTAGTGGCCTTGTCGTCTTTGTGGCGTGGTAGCCTTTGTGGCGTTGTTGCCTTTGTGGAGTGTGTTAGCCTTTGTGGTTTTGGAGCCGGTTGTGGCGCGTTGTTGTCTTGGTGGCTTTGTTGCCGGTGTGGCGTGTTGTAGCCTCTTGTGGCCTTGTACTTCAGAGCCTCCGTGTTGTGGAGTTGCCTCAAGCTTGATACTTGGGAGTTTTCCCAAGCTTGTACGGGTTCGGTGACCACCCTCAAGGGTCCCTTAGTGGATCGAGGCTTTCCTCCTTGGAGGAAAGGCTCGAGGAGAATACAGTGGCCCTAGTGGCTCATTGGAGTGCCTCGTGCCTCCACACTGCTCCAACGGAGACGTAGCATCCTTGGGTGTGAACTTCGGGATACATCGTCGTCTCCTCGTGCACCGGTTACTTCTCAACCCAAGCTCCTTTACCTATGCGCTTTACATTGTGATATCTATCATGCTTGATGCTATACCTATCTTGTTATCACCTTGTTGCTCATCATGCTAGCATATGTTGTTGGTGCTCTTAGGCAAACCCCTAGTTGATAGGCTTTGAGCTAAACTAGTAAGCATTTAGTAGTTTTATTCCACCTAGTTTAGCTCTCAAGTAGAAGTATTTATACACCGCCTATTCACCCCCCTCTAGGCGACGTCCTAGTACATTCAACCCTTCTTCTCTAAATGAAGGCTGCAGATTCTACTCTCTCTCCTCCATTGTTCGAAAGCTCAAAACTCATAGATCTCCCTCCCTAGCCACTCAAACTTGTTGATCTCTTGGGAATCAAGGGAGGAACCCTAGATATTCACTTCCACTAAAGGGATTTGAGTATCCCACTTGTTTGTAGAAGATTCATGTTGTGAAACCCTTGCTTTGTGAGAAGTCGCCCTCGGAGCTTGCTTTGTGTTGTAAAAGCTCCGTGGTCGGTTGTTGGGAGCCTCCAATTAAGTTGTGGATGCGTGTCCCAACCTTGGTGTAAAGGTGCCGGTTGCGACCTTAAGGAAACCGCTTAGTGGAGCGTGAGCTAGGACTTCGTGGCGGTGCTCACCGGAGAACAGGGTTAGCCCTTTGTGGCGTTGGTAGGACTTCGTGGCATCACACCCCCTCCAACATAGACGTACTTCCCTTTACAAGGAAGGAACTACGGGAATCATACACTTGTGTCTCCGTTTTCTTCACCTCGGTACTTCTATCCTTTACCGCACTTTACTAGTTGTATGTTGTATTGTGTATTGCTTGCTTGCATCTTGTCATATAGGTAAATTCACATAGTTGCATATATCGAGGATTACCGTTCGTGTCAAGCCTAAATTGGAAAAAGAAGTAAAATTTGATTAAGCACATATTCACCCCCATCTAGGTGCCATACGATCCATTCACTTTCCAATTTAGTATGTTGAGGAAAAGAGGGTTTCCATATTTTTTTAGATTCCGTTGGTTGAGGGGATCTCGGGGGGTGTGAATCAGAGCGTTAAACGGAGAACCTCAGATCAGATTGAACGAAATTACAATAAATGGACTAGATGCATTTTTTTAGAAACATAGTACAATGTAGACGCTCATATACATGCATATACACTCACCCTTATGAACGTACACACACACAACCAACACCAATGAGCACCTTCGAAAGACTGAGCCGGTGGATTGGATCTTGAAATTGATGAAGTCACCACAGGCGCCTCGCTGTCCACGGGAACATTGCCTCCCACTGAATGAATGTTGCGCCTTTATGAGACACATATCTCAAACCTGGAATTTGAACTCTGGTGGGCTAGGGGTACAACCGCCCACCTAACCACCCAACCTCAGGTTGGTTCTCCAGGACAAGATGTTTTTAATGACGAACCCAAAGTGCTACCATTAACGTACCACCATCACCAACTCATATATAATAGTATAGATTCTCATAGTTGCGAGTCAAATTTATGCTTATTATCATGATTAGTACGCAAAGTTTTCTGTATGTACTACCGAGCCCTATATTATTTATGGAAAACGCTTGTGATCCCCTGGATGATCATCGTCCGGGTCGTGACTCGTCACTCGCATCCCCTGGCCCCGGCTCCCGGCGTTTACACGTGTCCTCACGCAAGAGATAGGGATGATTGTGTGGTCCACTACCCGATCTTATCCCCACGTCCGAGTTTCTTCTCCACTGGTTTTCTTCCTTCTTCTCCCTGCATCCATGGCTGCTCCTCCCCGTGATCATCCCAGCGCCCCGCCTCTCACCGCCAACCGCACCTCCCGTGCCACCATGGCTGCTCCTCCCGCTGATCCTTCCCGGCGCCCCGCCTCCCACCCCACAACCTGTGCCGCCATGGCTCCCGCCGTCGCCACTGCAAGGCGCGCCGCCATGAGCCTCCCTCCGCCTTTGTTGCAAGGCGCGCGGTGATACGTCCTAAACGTATCTACTTTCCCGAACACTTTTGATGTTGTTTTCCCTCTAAATTGTGTGTTTTTGCATACAACCAACACGGACTAATACTGTTTCCAGCAGAATTGCTCTGATGCCTCGTTTTTGTGCAGAAATCCAACTTTAAGGAAATTCCCAGAAAATTATCGCAAAGTCTCTATTTTACCTGAAGACTCGCGGAGCTAGAAGACGAGACAGAGAAGAACCACGGGGGGCCCACACCATGCTAAGCACGGGCCACCCCTTGGGCACGCCTAGGGGTGGTGTGGCCGCCTCGAGCACCCCCACGACCTCTCCTCCTGGATATATTAAGCCTCTGACCTAAAAACAGAGGGTGGTTCGACGTTTTTCCAGAAAGAGTTCCGCTGCTTTGCCGCCACCAGAAACCCCAATCCGGGGACCAGAAACTCCGTTCTGGCACTCTGCCAGAACGGGGAATTGGAGGAGATCATCACCATCGTCATCACCGACGCCTCTCCATCAACCATCCATGATTCCCTCATCCATGTGTGAGTAATTCCCCCGCTGTAGGATGTAGGGGACGGTAGGGATTGGATGAGATCATTCGTGTAATAAGTTATAAGATTGTTAAGGGCATAGTGCATAGTATCCGTTATTAGTACTTTTAACATTGTTACAACTTATTGTGCTTAATGCTTGTCACTTTGGGCCCGAGTGCCATGATCTCAAATCTGAACATGTTATTGATTCATGAGGATAATTATTGTTTTTGATCTTACTTGCAAGTTGTGTACACATATCGTTGTCCGGAACCCGAGGGCCCAAAGTGACAACAATTGGGATAACCGGAGGGGGTGGCTGTGGTGTGAGGATCACATGTGTTCACAGAGTGTTAATGCTTTGCTCTGGTGCTCTATTAAAAGGAGTACCTTAATTACCAGTAGATTTCCTTGAGACCCCACTGCAAACGGGCTGGTAGGACAAAAGATGTCGTGAAAGTTTATCCTTGTGAGCACGTACGACGAAATATGAACACACACTTATGATTACTTAGGGTGTGTTTGGTAGCCTGGGGGAGCTCAGAAAATCCCATCCCAGCTCAGATAAACAACATATCAAGTTATTGGTAGCCCGGGTCGGTCCATCTTGGCACTGCCCGACTCGCCCAGAAAGGGGTCTCAGCCAGGCCGGGGTGAGAAGCTCGAATCGAGCTTCGCAAGTCACCATGGCTGGCCTCATCCTGCAAAGTACTATAGTTGGTTCGGCCCCACGCGCACGCTACCCCCAGACCCCCACCCCTCTCCTCATGCTATTTTCCCGCAACCTGGAGGCCTCGTCCGCCTAGAGCGTCACGGGAACGAGGCAGATACGCCGCGCCTGGAGCTCCACGGGGACGAGCTCTGCCTCCTCCTCCTCCACACATGGACGCGCCGGGGGCCCCCTCAGCCTGGAGCGCCACGAGGACGAGCCACCGCGCCTGGAGCTCCACGGGGACGAACTCCTCCACCGAGCTCTATGGGGACGAGTTCCTCCGCCCGACGCTGATGACCTTGTACTCCTGTAGCGCCAGCGACGCCTCCTCCTACTGAACACCGACCGCCGCCTGCTCCTACTGAACGCTGGCCGCCGCCTTCGTCGGTCGCCGACCACTGCCCGGACCCCAACCGCTGTCGTGTCTCAGCAGACACGCGGTCAACACTGCCCACCGCCGCTCAGCGCGATACCCACCGCCTCCCAAGGTCTCCTAGCGCCGCTCGCCGCCTCCCAAGGCCGCCCAGCGCTGGCCACCGCGCCGCCCAGCACATCCATGGTGGGAGATGAGATGTTGAGGGCCCGATTGCTTTTCTCTCTCTTTGTTCCAGGGCCTTTTTGCTAAAAAACTGGACCGTTTTGCAAAACTGCTATGAGACATGCTCACTTCAGCACAAATTATACCAAACACCATTCCATATGAGCGTAGCTCAACAGTTACGGCGCTGCCAAACAAGTGATGAGTCAGAGCTCAAGCTAGCTAGGGTGCTTGTATGATAAGAGAGATATATGCTGAGTTGGACTAGGCTACCAAACACACCCTTATTACTTGGATGCTTTTCTCATTGTTACCTGTAAATACCCGTGTCTTGCTTATTATATGAGTTATCTTATCAATGCAGCGTCCGTTCATCCATCCCTATGCCTACAATATTTTAATTTTGTTGTCTATTGCAATCACTGCTGCTGCTATTTTTATTTCATTACTGTTGTTACTTCGTTACTGCTACTGCTATAAAATTGTTACTACTGATAAAATGTTGCGAGCAAGTCTATTTCTAGGTGCAGCTGAATGAACAACTCATCTGTTAAATCTTATAAATATTCTTTGGCTCCCCTTGTGTCGAATCAATAAATTTTGGTTTTACTTCCCTCGAAGATTATTGCGATCCCCTATATTTGTGGGTCATCATGCGGCCATGGCTCCCTCCTCCGTTGTTGCAAGGGGCGCCGCCATGGCTCCCGTCATCACCGCTGCAACGCGCTCCGCCATGGACCTCCCTCCTTCGTTGCTGCAAGGCGCGCCACCGCTGCTGCAAGGCGCGTCGCCATGGACTCTCTCAGAAATATCTTGCGGCCATGCTACCACTGGCATGCTTGAATGGTAAAGGGCACTGCAGGGCTGCTACCATCGTTGAGGTGTCCTGCTACAAAGCCATGGCGTCGCTGCTACCATCGTGGAGGTACCCTGCTACCAAGGCACGACGGGGATGCTACCGTCACAGAGGTGCGCTTCTACAAGGGCGCGGCCGCTCTGCTACAAGGGCACGGTGATGCTGCTACAAGGGCGCGACCGCTCTGCTACAAGGGTACGACCGCTCTGCTACAGGGGCACAGGGGGCGCTGCAACGACGAGGGTTGTGCTGCCACCCCGGTCGCAGCTGGTGCTATGGCCGACGACAGCGCTGCTGCAAAGGGGCCACAACGTTGCTTGCTACCGGGATACTGCTGCGAGACGTGCTTCCACGGTCGTCGTCGATGCTACGACACAGGGCCGGCGGTGCGGCCAGCGAGGTCAACGGTGCTACTGGTGGTAGCCCACGAGGTCACGGAAGGGCGACACTCGATCCCCTTTCTGCGTATTTCTTTTGGGATTTGCTTGAGCGTTGACATGGATGAACGGTTACTAATCGAGTACATCGTACGGCTCATGACCCGGGGATCGGAGGATCTGATCCCCGAAGGACGCTCAACACTATCCATTATTTATATACCTATTTTGACAGAATGTGTTTGATATACAATGTATCGGATTCACCACGAGCACCAAATGTGCTCAACATGTGGACAAAAGTTAGATTTCAAGGCCATATTCTCGTAAAAACGTATTAATTAAACTAAGGTGGCCTATAGTTCAAAAACATCTGAGACGATCAACGATAACCAATTTAATCGCAAAAAAAATCAAAGATAACCAATCTTATATCTTATATCTTATATCTTATATCTTATATTTACTAATTGGAGACTCCCATTAAGCCTCCACGTTAATCCTCGCGGAAAGAGAATAATAGCCGTCCGATTTTTTATTTGGTCAAGCTAAACCATCCGATTGCAGTTTATATGTGTCTCAAACCGAGAAAAAAAAGTAGCTGTCGTGTACGCCGTGGCCGCCGCCGCTGTTCGAGGTTCTTCTGGATCTACCCGCCGCCTCTCCTAATGGATCGCTGTCCCTCGCCGGCCGCTGCAAAGATGGCAGCGATGATCCGTGGCTTTGGCCAAGGTAAGCCGTGTGGCATCTTCTCTGTTCTGCTGATTGTATCAATGTGCGGCCATGACCAGGAGCAGAGCTGGTGCATGACTACGCGCGGCGCTCGATGTGATGCAGCTGTTTGCTGCAGGAGTGGCGGCGGGCCAGGGAAAAGAGCAGCTGGGCATGTGCATGAAGGAGCAAAGGAAATATGGGCAGCACGCTGCTGGCTCGATGCGGAGCAAGCGGGGCAGAGAGGAAAAGGCAGAGGCGACCAAGAAGAAAACCACGGCCCCGGCGAATAATTACAGTTACAATGATGTTCAAAATAATTTGTGGCAGCAGGTTTATGAGATTAATTTATTGTTGTTGCTCTCCGTTTTGAATGATCAGATTTTGGGAGTTTAGCTATGCCTTCGGCAAATATAAAAGATGCATGTACTGATTGTCGCTTCTAAATTTTCTTATGTGTGTCGTGTTAGTAGCTAGGTTTAGAATGTTACAAAAATAAGAAAAAAATCTACTGCTCCCTAGATTATAGGATATGTTCATCAATGCTTTGGCTAGCAATTTTGTTCGCAAGATATATTGTACTCTGAGAACATGCAAAAGCAGACAGAGAAGAGTAATATCCAAAATTATTTAATTCATTACCAACTATGATTGATGATGATTTCACTTCTCTCATGCCATGCAGATCCATAAGGTCACGGTGATGCATCTATTCATGCACGTCTGGCTAATTGCTTGATAAAGTCCCTCTCCTGGTACGTAAATGAGTTAATATGAATACTCATTCGTAATTTTTTATTTCTAAGCTCAATAGAAAATTCTCTAATACAGCCTCCCAGTTAAACAATGCATTTACATTGGATAATATACTCCTTCTTTTAACAATTACTTCTCAGTCTAGGTTTAATCAAATTCTAAATTTATAAAGTTAGATCAAAGATTTTGAAAAAATATTAACATCTATTTCTAATAGTGTATATTTTACATTATATATATTAATATTTTTTTCTAGAATGCAATTCCTAGAAATCGAACTATGGATAATATATGGATGCTTCTCTGAGAATGATAAATGAGCCGGGATGTTGTTGAAATGTCACAAGGCAAATGAATGATCCATTTGTCCCATTCTTTTTTCTGTGGAAAACACTGATTGGACATATGAAAATTGAGCTCATGTTCACATCGTATCTTTTTTGAGAACTATTCTCCTTCACTTCCATATTTGGAATAGATGAATCTCATGTACAAATAATTTTTTTAGGAATTCAAGATGATCTGGAACAATATCATTTGGTAATTAACCTCCTTTCAGGAACATAACAGTTCTCATATTTTTTTTGTTTGCTAAATAGTATGTGTTCCCTAGCACATATGTGCACATCCAACATTCAGCTTTCATTGATTTATAAATATGTTTCTGCAATAATCAATTATAAGTACCATGGTGAATTGTTGTCATTTTATCCATCAAACGGTTATCATCAGTTTCCTATTATGTCATGCAGGTACGGTTAATTAAGAGAAATACACATAAACAATAATTGAATGAGTTAAAGAGGTCAAGGTAACAGTTGCCGATATCTAAGTCTTGCTTCATGGTCATATATCTTTATAGTCCTAAATTATAATAATTACTTATCATATTTTGAGTACACAACTTTTTATAATATTAGTATTTCTCTACAAGTTGAATACAATAACCCAGTCGAAGAGTGATGATCATACATCCATATGCATCACACTTTCCATATGCATGCTATTGTCCTATACAATAGATCCTTATCCCAATTTTGTGACGGGGACATCCATGAAACGAAAATAAGGGCATAATCATATGCCTGATATTAATTGCCTCTTAATATTTATTTATAGGACTCATGTACGATTTATAAAGAAATGGCCCCTAGAAAGATTCAAAGTAAATCGAGTTGTAATTGTACATACATGTAAAGAGTTCAAATGTGAAGATGATATAATAATCCACTATGATGACAATGCAGTGGTACTCTACTAAATATGATTTTGAGGAAACCATGATTATCGTTACTTTGATGGAATTCATGAGTATATCAAGTTATATGGTAACCTCGATATAGCACAATATTGTATTTTATGTGGTACTCACTGTACTTTTATATGTTTGCAGTGCTACCTTTATCAATTTTTCACATTTAGGCCGAATTAATCATTTTTTACATGGCCTATATAGCTCAATCATTTGCTAAACATGATATAAGGGGTCTTATGGATATTGTCTATTATAATTAATAGTACGTACATGTAAGCCCATATTAGATAGACAACACATGCATGCTATCATTAGTGTGAATATCATATTTATTTTAAATTGTGAAAGTAGTCAAGTGCAAACTTAGCCTTAATCAGTAAGTTTTTGTAATGCAATACATGCTATGTAAAAGATTAATAACAATCAAGATATGATTCTAAATGCATACATATTTTTTAATTAACAATTACTTTCATCATATCCATGATTTTAATTCTGTGGCACAACTATTGTTTTTAATATTTTTGTATCCTACGTGTTTATCTAAACCCTCAATAAATTTAAAGTATTATACGTATCTGAAGGGATAATGGTTTGTAGAAAAATATTTGAACAACAATTAGAACCTACAAATCCTAAAGAAGCCTATACAAAAAAATATTGTGATTGTTTTGTTAGCTATAAACAAGATAAACTAAGGGTTAAGCTTCAAAAGCCAAAGGTAAATTCACTTTAAATTTTCACATTAAGCCAAGAACAAATATTATCAAAGTTCTCCAATTTCTAGGCCGTGCAGCGAGCTGCACGGGTTAATGACTAGTTTGGGTAATTTTCGAGACAAAAACAATTCCGTTAAAGAAAGGCTGAAAATTATCTGAAAATTTATCGGGGAGAGAAGAAAAAAATCTATTCGTTATCTTCTTCACTCGTTGTCTTGTGCTCTTCGCCCCTCGATTCTACCTCGCCACCGCAACCACTGTCCGCCATGCCGCCGCCGCCGCCGCCGCCGCCGCAGCGTCCAGTCCCCTCACGCGTTGGCCGCGCCAACCTATTCTCCGCTCCTCCATCTCCCCTCCCCAACCGCCGCGACCCCAAGAGCCGCTCCGTCCCTCTCCCTCCTCGCCGCCGCCACCCCGAGAACCAGAATCAGCGACCTTCCCACGAACAAGAGTCAATGCCGGCTCCCAGGACCACGGGTACCAATCCCGCCTTCCGAGCACACCACCTTCGTACCTCCTACCGCAAGCCCGTGCCCCCCGCCGCGGCCGTCGGCCAGGGAGAGGCCCTGCTCGCAGCCGACCCCACCGACGCTGCCGCAGGGCGTTCCGTCGTCGTCGGTCCATCCGGTGTCACCTTCCGTCTCCCCGGCGCGCCCTTCGACTTTCAGTTCAGCTACTCCGAGACGCCCCGCGCTGCGCCGCTGGCCATCCGGGAGCCCCCGTTCCTGCCCTTCGCGCCGCCCACCATGCCACGGCCGTGGACCGGAAAGGCGCCTCTGCTAACCAAGGAGGAGAAGGCACGGCGAAGGGGCGTACGGCTGCACACGCCGCTCGGCCAGGAGCCACCTCGAACGGTGAGCGCTCACGGGATCATGATGGAGGTTAGGGGCAGGAGGCAGCGGGACTTCGCCAGGGTGAGCCCCGGCGACGGCAGGAGTCGAGAGGAGGTTCTAGGGGAGCCGCTCACCTCCGACGAGGTGCGCGACCTCATCAAGCCTCATATGTCACATAATCGGCAACTCAACATTGGTAATTTACGAGTACTACACTGTATTTCTCAAGAATTAATAACTTGATATTGGCTGTTGCTATTGGTTCAGACTTCAGATTAAAAGGGGCATATACGTACATTTCTAGGTTCTCATGTTCATCTACCAATAACACTTTTGGCTGTTGGTTTTAAATTTTGTGAAAGTAGAAGTATCTTATATGGTGATGCCCATAAATTGTACAAATGGATAGCTGTGCATTTTGCCAGTGCCTACAGTGAGTAGGCGTAGCTTTTGCAAAATGACTCCAACCCACCTGAACCCAACATTTAACTAGAAATATTTTCTTCTGTTTTTGGTTGAAAAAATGGCGCTCTGCTTTAAATAATTGCTAGAGATCCTCTACACATTAGGACACTTGAAGCATAGCCCAAGTTTAAGTTTTCCTTGGTAGGTTTGTCTAGAGCTAGGCTTTCTTATATGAGTCTAGAGCTAATACTGCATTTTCTGATTAATTTCCTGTAGGAAGGGATGGATTGACCCACAACATGTTGGAAATGATACATTGCCACTGGAGGCGGCAGGAAATCTGCAAAGTAAGATGCCGAGGAGTACCGACCGTTGATATGAAAAACCTTTGTCATCACCTTGAGGTATGCTATTTATACTATTGAATTGTACTTATGTGCATGTGTTGATGCCACTCTCTGGAATTTCTTCACATAAGTTAGGAGTTGGTGTCTCAGGAGAACTCGTAGGCAGGCATTTGGGTTTCGTAACAACTTGTGAATAGGACCTCCACTGCCACATATGCATGCTTGCGCATCTTTCGCAACACAAGCATCTGAACTTATTATGCACATGATAAATATATAATATCTGCATTTGCAGGAAAAATCAGGTGGAAAAGTCATAAAACGAGTAGGTGGCGTTGTTTTCTTGTACCGTGGAAGAAATTACGATCCACGCACGCGTCCTCGTTATCCATTAATGCTTTGGAAGCCAGCCACTCCTGTGTATCCAAAACTCATCCAGCAAGCTCCAGAAGGGCTTACAAGTGAAGAAGCAGCTGAAATGAGAAGGAGAGGACAAATTCTACTGCCAATTTTGAAGTTAGGTATGATTCTGTAAGCTGCACAATTGTTCAGGGTTCCTTCAACAGTTGAACTGAGGCCAATCCTGGAATCTGGTGTAAAAACCATCAATTTCCACTTTTCCTTAACCATCTACTCTTTAGTTTTCTATTTTTTTATTTTTTGTGTTTTTCAAGTTTAAATGTTTCCAACAGATTGAATAAACAATAGTCACATACATATTTGTCTGGCCGAAATGGTGAAAATTTCTTAAAAAAAATGGTACAAAGTATGCATCAGTTCCAGTCGTACACACACACAAAGCAAAGCAGTACATGACTGGTTCTGGGTAAGTGCCAGTTCCAGCTGGAACCTGAACCCTTTTATGAACAATTCACATTACCATTTAAGCTTAACTAATAAATCTCTTGGATCCAGAACTAATTTCCAAGGAAGCGCCTTTAGTCCATGGTTCTACATTTGTCTTTAACTATGTATTTGCTCGTGAGGTTTTATGCCTAAGATATCAGATTATATATATGCTGCTATTGCTATGGTTTGTATCCTGGCTCTCCACTGTATCATCTAGGTAACTTGTTCTATATATACAGAAGTTACTAGCTGTAAACAAGACTGTAGATGTTATGTGTTTCTTCATATGTCTTGAGTCTTGACCAGGACATGGAAATAAACAAGTGCATTTGTATTCCTTGATTTTGCAGCAAAAAATGGGATATATATCAATCTTGTAAAGGATGTTCGGGATGCTTTTGAGGGAAATGATCTGGTGAAGATTGACTGCGAGGGTTTGGAACCAAGTGACTACAAAAAAATTGGAGCAAAACTGAAGGTTCTCATCCCCCATAGCTATTATGTTTCCATGTCATTACAGATGATGGAAATATATCATGTGTGTACTTTATTATTCCCTAAACTAAAATTCTGTGGTTCTCTGTATGCAGGATCTTGTTCCTTGTGTTCTTCTGTCATTTGACAATGAGCAGTTATTAATCTACAGAGGCAAAGAATGGAAATCCAGATATCTGAAGCCTCTAACTCTCATTCCAAAAGTTCAAAAGAATAATCTCGGAGTGTCATCTGCTTCAAGCTCAGGTGTGTATCTCTATTTTTCACAATGAATTATCATTCTCAAGGGAGCAGTAAATGTGGAAACAGTTATTTTTACATCAATACAACGGTGCAAGTTTGGTCCCCTTGCTTAAAACCCAATCTCATTGTCAAGGAATTGTAGAACTGTATGCTCTAGCCAATGCAACCAAAGACCGATCTGATGGCAGAGACTAGGCTGTTGTGAAGTGTATAAGTGAATTGTACTAGCCCTTTCCATCAGTTAGGACTTTTGGTTGTGTTGGCTAGTGCATGAAGCTTGACATAGGCAATACATTTACTTCAACACCCCCCCTCAGGTGTGGCTCCCTCAGGCCTAAACGTGGACCGAAAGTGGGCTGCAATATTTTTATTTTATATTCCGCCAGCTGGGTCTTGAACTCAAGACCTCTTTGCTCTGATACCATGTAGAACTGTATGCTCTAGCCAATGCAACCAAAAGACCGATCTGATGGAAGAGACAAGGCAATTTGCGTGTCTACTTTTATCTACGGGTGTGACTATTTCTTAGTCGACTGTTTATTCAGTCAGGCGTCGATGTGTTAAATGGATAAAATCATGCATGATGTCACTTGAATATGATTGCTTTCTCGAGCCTTTTGTATTTTGTAAAGACCTTCGCACTCTCTTTCTGAACATAATAACAAGACAACTTGTTTTTTATGCAGATGAATCGACTGATGCTAGCGATAATGTGGCAATACGAGAAGTATTGAGACCAAAAATGTTTAAACTGTGGAAGCGTGCAATCGAGTCATCCATAGCGTTGTCGCTAGATGAAGATGAAGTCAACGCAATTACGCCTGACATACTTCTTGCAAGGGTTGAGGAGTTCAGTATCACATGTCAGGCTGTGGAGCATTCATTTCCAGCTTTGCTCGTGACCAATGGCGAGGACAGCAATGAAGTTCTAAATGAGTCTGACGACGAGTCTGAAGATAAAATAATTAGACGCCAAGAGATTCAGTCAGAGCAATCACCTGTTGCCAGCGAGGATGATCACTTTGAATATGACATGCTCGAGCGTTTGGAGTCATCGGCACCACTGGGATCATTACCGATCGATGCCGTCTTAGAGCAGTTGAACAAAGAGTAAACATACAATCATGAAACTAAGAGTTTAGGCTAATGAAGCTGATGAGGTATTGGGCGATAATCAGAACGCACTCAGCTGGCGTGCTTGCATTGTACTCCATTTTCGGCCTTCCTCCAAACTGTTGTCTAACGACTGTAATGTCTGAGTATTGGAGCCTTGGAAGATTGTCAGCAATGTGCTACGGTGCACCATGCTAAGAGACTGCATGTAGTCAGCAATTGCACCTTCTATGTAAAGAAAAAATATCCATACCCAGGGCCAATATACAGAGGTAAATAGCTTGTGCATGTTATTCTGGTTACCCTAGGTGCTCCTATTTTAAAAATTTCCAGTAACTCTATTTGTTTTCGAAAAGGAGGATGATCCCCGGCCTCATACAACCATCAGTAATTCCTTATTCGATACATCCTATAAAAAGAATTCCTTTTTGGCCACACAAAAACCATATAGTTTCAGGTGTATCCGGACAATATAAAATTTGACTTGGTTCTGGGTTTTCCTCAGTTGATTTTAGCTTTTGTATGTTTTGAACATTGGCACTCTTAAATATTCTGATACTAACATTGACCCAGTCACAAAACGGGCTTTATTAAATTTATGTGGAAATTTGTGTTATTCCATATTAACATAGTTCGGTTAGAGTGGATTTGAAAAGCTACACCAGAGCGACAAGTTGCTAATTTAGTTAAGTCAGCTCTGCTAGGGAATCTAGCTCTCAAGAAGCTATTCCCCATTAGACAACTAGTTTTTTGAAGTAACCCTCTGTCTGAAGATTGTAGATTTCTTGGAACAGAACAATGGAATGAGCAGGTGCAGATGGTCAGTCTCCATCTTTAATTTTTCATCATGTCAGATTGTTGACAAAATGCTTGTGGAGTACAATATGAGACGCCGATGAGATGTTCGCTGAAGGGAACTTGTAAGTCACAAGTGGCCAAGTTCTGTTCCCATGAGTGAGTTAACATTGAACTAACGCAAATGGTAAATGAAGACATTTTTTCTACGTCACATCAATGTGGAAATTTGAATGACACCTCTGGAACTAAACCAGAAATTGCCGCTTAATATTCCACCAGCATGGCAAACCTTATTTGACCGCAGCTACGTCGCGTCTGGTGTGAAGCTCCGTCCAGGCCGGGATATTTCAGTTCAGCACTTCAGCGTTGAGTCCAAACTTTCAAAAGCACGCCGAGAGAGTCCAGTTCAGCGCGCACTTCCCATCTTCCTTTTTGGATAGTGGTTCGGTTCGTGGCAGCCATCGTTTCGTCAGCGCCTCACGCGTCAGTGTCCGACGTGTTGCCTAATGTACGACGACTAGTTTTTGCTAGTGGTTAATTACTCGTTGGCAGCAGGTTCTAGTCAAAGATTTTGGTGGCGGCTGTTGCGGTTGGTATCCAATGCAGTCTATGTCACCATGAAGAGGAAAAGAAAGATACTGCTGCTGCACTTTGAATATTCAGGGGAAAAAATATTCTCCAAGAAGTGTGACGCATCTCCCTGCTGTCAGGAGAGCAGTCTAACGTCTGGTACGCCGATGCCACTAACTCTTAAGAATTTTTGGCGATTTTTTTATCAATTAAATATTCATTAGACAACATGAAAAGAGAACTTCTCACAATAATTTCGGTAATCTAATCGTGGAACTGTGAATGCACATAAAGTGGTTTGGCCTACTCAATCAGCTTTCTTACTTTTATAATGGGGAGGAATATACTAGAGAGTGTAGTTGTTCTCCATGAAACTATTCATGAAATGCATAGAAAGAAAATGGATGAAGCACTTTTTAAAATAAATTTTGAAACAATGTATGATAAAGTTAAATGGTCTTTTTTTCCCCATCAAGCTTTGCTTTGAAAGGGTTCCCATCTCAGTAGTGTGAATGGGTTGCAAGGTTTGTCCAGGGCAGGAGTCTAAATATTCGAGTGAACGATGATATTAGACTTTTTTTTTCAAATGCTGAAAGGACTGCATCAAGAAGATATTTTATCTCCTATTTTTTCAATACTATTGCAGATATGTTAGCCATTCTCATTGCTAGGGCAAAGGAGGATGGACATATTGGTGGCTTAGTGCACCATCTTTTAGATGGAGGCTTATCTATTTTGTATTATGTGGATGATACTATCCTATTTGTGGAACACAATTTAGCGAAGGCTGTAAGTATGAAGTTGATTCTATGTTTTTTTTTGAACAACTATCTAGTTTAAAAATTAATTTTCACAAGAGCGAGGGTTTTTGTTTTGGTAAGGCTAAAGAGGTTGAGAATAACTACGGAAGCATCTTTGGATATGAAGTGGGAACTGTACCTTATAAATACTTAGGCATACTTTTTCATTATAAGAAGTTGCTAAATAAAAAATGGAAGTCAGTTGAATACCATTTTGAATGAAAGCTTGTATCTTAGCTAGGAAAAATGCTCTCATATGGAGACCTTCATGTGCTAATTAATTATATTTTGAGTAGCCTACCTATGTTTCTATTGTCTTTCTTTGAGATACCAAAAGGGTTATGCAAATATTAGACTTTTATAGGTCTCACTTCTCCTGGCAAAGCGATGAGCTGAAGAAGTATTGACTAATAAAGTGGAACATTATAAGTTGACCTAAAAACCAAAGGGGTCTATGTCTAAGTATTTGATATAAAGAATAGATGCTACTTAGTAACTGGCTATTTAAGCTTCGGAAGGAGTGTGGCAGGAGTTGTTGCACAATAAGCAGCTTTGTGTCAAAACACTCTGACAAGTACAAGTCAAACCCGTAGATTCTCTCTTTTAGAAGGGGCTTATGTGGAGGGAGGTAAAATATGACTTCTTTTAGCGAGGTTCCTTCGTTGTGGGAGTTGACACCGGAACTAGGTTTTGGGAAGACATGTGGTTGGGTGACTCCCCTTTATCATTGCAGTACCCGACCTTGACATAAAAGCATTTTAGTCGTTGATGTCTTATATTAAGCTCCTCTGAATATAGGATTTACACGAGCCTTGACAATAGATAAATGAGAAACTTGGATAAACTTCATATGTATATTAATGGGGTAGCTTCAATAGAGGAACCATATAATTTCAAATGACGTTTAACTACAAGAGGTGTTTTTAGATCAAATCTACATACGTTGATTATATGAATGGGCGTATTATTTTTCTTTAAAAAATAACCGTGACAAATTAAGTTACCACTCAACATAAGGATCTTTTTGTGGTTTCTCTATAAGAAGCTGCTTCCCATCAAATATAACCTTGCAAAAATATGTGTGAGCAGTTGTACAAAATCTGTCTCTTGTGGATTATAAGAAACAATGGGCCATGTGTTTATCACGTGTCTATTTTCCTGTGTAGTTTAGAGACTAGTGCTAATGTAACTAATCAGTTTTGGTAACTGGCTAAATGGGACTGGGAAGAAAAAAAAAGCGTAAATTTGTGTGAGAGTTTGTGTTTTACTTTGGGCTATTTAGAATTGTTGAAACGATTGCCACTCTAAAAAAATTGCAGGTCTTCTTCCATACACATGTGGTATTAATTACCCTTTTCTATGAAGCAACGTGAAGCTATGGATACTGTGTGCAATCGGTCAAGGATGATTGCACGGTCATGTACTCAATCAGGTGGGTGGCTACATGCTAAACGTCTGCAAGGCTATGCATGGTGCGGATGCAAAGGCAGGGTTATACTACAATTTCGGGGGGGGGGGGGGGGGGGGGGGGATGTGTGCATATTGTTGCAGTTCAGAGCGACATCACCTCAAGCAGGCCTTCAGATTTTCATTTCCCCTATCTAACTACCATATGCACTGTAATCCATAAAGAGAATACTATCTGGCGCTCTTTCAAATAGACGTCGGCAGGTGCGCCAACAACGCGCTGTGGGGGCGTCGGCTCCAGTTTGGGGAGAGGTTACACACACCAGCAACCCGGACAGACGATCACAATAGCAACTAAAACAATCTCAAACTTAAAATTCAGCGGGTTTCATTAGAATTTGTACAAATTCTGACAAATTTAAACTAAAAACAGTAAATCCTAATCTAACGATGGCGGTCGAACGCGCTGAAGTCTAGGATCTAGGCGCAGTCACCGTCCGTCGCCTTTGGAGGAATAGCCGAAGACCCGAAGTCAAAGCTGATGCTCTCTTCGATGTCCTCCATTTTTACCATTGTCATTGGTGCGGGTGCCGGTGCCAGTGAAGTGTCGAGGTCGACAACGTTGTTGTCGTCGAACGCCATCCAACACACTGCCTCATGTTGCGTCGCTAGCACATCCTCGTCGATTGACTAGTGCACCATCAGATGCTGCCCCGACGCGTCCTCTGGGTCATCGACGCTGTGGTTTGCCGCCTACATCTCCAACTCCACCTCTCACCATTTCTTCTCCGAGACGATGACCGAACTTCTGCACGTGGTCATTTAAAACATGACTGCCGCTTTCTCTCACTGCTAGGGTGGTCCCACACCACAAATCAGGTTCCGTCGCGTCCGCTTCGCTCCCATCGCATAGGTAGCGGTAAGGGTGTGCCGGCGATTGTATTCGCCTCCAAAATTGGCCGGCTACTTTTGGGATGCGCCGGTGTGATCCAAAAAAAGCGCCGGATCCCCAGATAGCTATTGGGGTTGCTATAGGGCGCGACGGGTGAGATGCTCTAAGCTATAAGATATTTTTAGTAGCCTAAAATAAAAAAAATCAAAGAGAGTAATAATATATTATACGAAGAGAGTAATAATATACTATACTAGCATATGGCTCACTCGGAGACAGAAAAGTATCCACTCGATAACTCCCCAACCCTTCCCAGCCCCAACCCTCCCGTAACTCCTCCCCAGCCCTAAACGCCGCCGCCGCCTCTAGCGCCGCCGGGGCAAAGACCCTCGGGGCGTGGCGGCGGCGGGGGCCCTTCCTCGTCGACGCCTGGTGGACGGCGGCCGGATCCCCTTCCTCGACGCATGGCGGGCGCGCGGATGGGTTGGGCGGCGGCGGCCTGCGCTGCGCCCCTTCTCCCGTCGGCTCTCCCTCGGCCGGCGCGGTTGGGATGGGCGGCGGCGACCAGCGCTGCGGCCTCCCTCCTCCCGTCGGCTCTCCGCAGCACTCCGACAGGGGCTGGTGGTGGGCGGCGGCCAGGCTCATGGCCTGCGCCAATTTCCCCCCGCCTCTCGCCGGTGAGTGGAGGGGATCTCGGGCTTCACCCGCGACACGAGGTCGCCCGGGGCAGCAGCCTTGGGTAAGACGGTGGAGGTGGCCCTCTTCTTCGCTGGAGAGGGTTGGCCTGCGGTTGGTGGTGGTGGATCTATCGATCTATCACCGCGTTCCGGCGGCGAGATGGAGATGCTTGGAAGCCGGCGACGGAGTCGCCGGTGGAGGGTTGGAGTGGCCAGCCCGGGATGGTCGCCGACGTGGGGGTCCGACCTGAATAAAGGCGGTGGTCCTAGGGTCTCTCTTGCGTGAAGAGGAAGACCTACCGGAGGCCTGGACTCGTGATCTAGCCGGAGTGTTGAGTTCCGGAAGGCTCCGCCGGCGAATGTATCAGTGCTTTTTGCCTGGAGTTTGCTGGATCGGTGGTATTCGGTCGTGCGCACCCATGCTTTTATTCCGACCGATTGGTTCTGGAGGGAGCGGCGCGAAGCTCTTTTTCTGTGTTGACATCAAGTGACTATGGATCCATGATGAAAGTCGGAAGAAGAGAAGTTCATGAAGGCCGGAGGGGAGGACTAGCTAAGGGAGGTTCAAGTCTCCGCGTTGTTGAGGGACTTGCTTGGTGTTCCGGGCTTCACATCAGCGGTATGAAAGTGGGGGCGACAACACAGATGAAGTTCAGAGTCCTACCTTTCAGGGTGAAAACCCAAGGTCTGGCCTTAACTGGTTATGCCTGGCAATGACCTTGTTGGAGGCATTGTTTTTTAGAGCGGGGACTATCTTCAGGGTGAAAACCTAAGATCGTTGATCGGGCGACGATGGTGTTCGCGCACTATTCCCTTCTTGGAGGCGTCGTTTTTGGAGATTCTGCATTTCAGGTGTTGTCTTGGCGGTGGATGTATTGCTGTTGTTAGGCCCGAGATACTGTAGCGGGACTTTTGTTTCTTAGTTTTCTTTTCTTCTTTTTGGCTGTGTGCATCCGTAGTGCTATTAGGGTGGTGCGTTGTTGCAGAGGCTGGGTGTAATTGGTATCGTTTTGATATTAATATATTCCCTTTATCGAAAAAAAGAAAAGTATCCACTCATCACAAGTCACGACAGTGATTAGGTCAAGTTGTTGGACATGGATGTACCTACCACGCATATGGACTTGGCTGCAGTCTAATACAGCTGCAAGCAATAGATTTCGATTGGTTGGTGAGGTTGGCAACGGCCGGTAAGGGGTGGGCGTCCACCGATCAGCGGAATCCACTACCATGGCACCAAACCCCGAGTTGGCGTCATGGTCGTCGCTTCGGCAGCACCAGGAGTCGTCGAGTGGATCCGCTCTTTCTTCCCGTCCACGCACGATGGCAGATCCAGCCGACTGTTTTAGGACATCTCCAGGCTCCAGCTGCCGACGCAAAACGGGCGTTAAAAGTGACCATCTGCTTCATTCATGTCGGTTTAAATGGTCGAATTTGATCGCGCTACGTTTGAGTCAGGGTGTCCAACGGCTTGGCATATTTTTTTTTAAAGATTTTACGTTCAATTGAAAACATAATTCACATAGGAAATAAACCCTAGCCTACACCTCGTCCTCGTCGATGACGACGATCTCCAGGATCGCCCACGGCCAGTTGGTAGACGACGGAGCATACGCCGGTGTTGCCGGTGGTGGAGGTGGAGTAGCTGGTGCAGCCCACGGATTGAACAACGGAGGGGAGGCGGCGGCAGGTGCAGAACCGAGTTCTGCATCGCCCGTTCGAGGGCCTGACCATCCGTGAGGCATGCCAGCATGATCTGGGTGGTCTACAGGGGCAGCGGCGGAGGTGCATGCGGCACCTCCGGCACGAGGATGCCAAGCCTCTCGTCGTCGGTCATCATGTCCGGCGGATGGAACTCCCGACCCTCCTCCATGGCCGTGTGCCAGTCGTGGAACACACTACCGATGAAGTCGTCGCTATTGTCCTTGGCCTCCTCATTGTAGTAGGCCAACACGACGTCGTCCTGGGGAGGCGCAGGAGGGGACGGCTGCCGTGCTCGACGAGGCGCATCAGGGCGTGCATGCGGTGGAGGTGGACCGAACGAGTAGTGCCGGTCGCCGAGGAATCCCGCCTTCCTCCTCGGATCCGTCTCGATCCGGCGCTAGTCGAGGCATCGGTTGGAGTCGATGGTGTAGGCGGGGTCGGTGCGGAAGTCCGGCGGCAGGTACATCCACATGCGCCGGATCTCCATGGTCTGCTCTGGATCACGCGGGGGTACAGGCGGGACAGGCATCTAGCGGTGGCTGAGCCGCTAGCCGTCGGCAGTCAGGTGCACGTCCCGCTAGTTGCCGCACGGGATCTAGTTGGCGTGCATCAACCGCGCCATGTCAACGGTTAGGGGCATCCTGTTCGGCCGCACCTCCTTCTTCACACTGCTGTCGGACGCTCAAAGTCATTCTTCTTCCCCGTGGTGACACGGCGGTGCGCGGTGGTGGTTGTGGGAGTGGAGGTGGCGGTGGTGTGGGCGATGGCAGGGACGATGTCGGTCGCCTTCTAAAAGCCGGGTGCATCGGACACGATGCCATTGGGACACGATGCCATTGATGACGGAACAGAAGACCAGTTGTCGCTCGCCGCTCTTGTTGCGCCTTCAAAAGACGAGTCAGCTCTAGCGAAAGCGAAGACCACCGAATCAATGCGGCCGAAACAGGCTCCACGCTCTCTGCCAGGCGGGCTTGTGGTGGCAGGATGTGGTCACGCGGCATGACCGTGCAACATCTGCGCAGACACATCCGAGACACAAATTCAAGCTATGTTTGCGTTTTGGTGAACAGCTCGATCACTATGTGCCAGATTACTGAGCAAGAATACATGCGCATATTTCAACCATCCAATCGTAAACGATGGTTTGGGGGTCCGTTTCCGTCGAACCGATGGAGATGCTTTAACCCCAAACGCCTGCACTATAGGTCGATACTCGATAGCAAAGCTGCGCCTGCTGGAATGGAGTACCGACAACAGGGCCAGAGATCATGGATGGCGTGGTAGCTCACGCGAGTCACGCGACACCGTCTTCACATGGCGTGTTTAATCTCATCATCAGGATGGGCACATCACCTGTGGGCACCGTCTTCAGATGCATGTAAATGTAGGATCGGATCAGATTCTGTTCGTATGCATACTATTTTCGAGATATAAATGATCTACGACAAACTCAAGATGGAAAGTCATGGATCTAGCACATTATTCACCCGCACGCGATACACGTGATAAGCTAGAGATAAACGATCCACAACAAGCTAAAGCTAAGCAACACATTCTCATGCTTAATATATAGAACTTGATCATACTACAAGCGGATATATACATGCCTAACATACCATACCACAGCAAAACACATTTAGCAGACATGATGTACTAATTTTTAGTACATAGGTACTCCTGATCCGGATGAACAGTAAAATCAAAAGATGATGGTAATTTTTAGTACATGGGTACTCCTGATCAGGGATGGATAGTAAAATAAAAAAACACTAAAAAATAAGAATTTTTTTTGCATGTTTAGAATGTATGCAGCCATATGCTTAGCAAGTTTAAAACTTAAAGTACGTAACTTGGGTCAAAAAAAAGACATGAAGAATACAAGTTAGGGGATTTTACCGTGCAAGTTCTGGATTTATCTTTTTTTGTGTGTAGGCCACATACATACATATTTTACCTCGAAAATTGGTAATGTTGTATTCACATACATGAGTTATCTAAAAATTAATTGAAACTTCGATATATGATTTTTTGGCCGGTGGGGCCAGGCATGCATTTTTCAAGTAGAGATGCACAACCTAGCATACTACAAGCTGATTGACCAAGATGTACATTACATGGTCACATATCTGCCCTACCAAGACCGAGGGCGTTAGGTAGCTTACACCCATCAAACGAGGTGGAGGATGCAACGGACAACTCAGAGAAAATGACAAAGTAGACTTGCTGCCGCATCCGATCGGAGATGAAGGCATTCTTACATGCTAAAAAAACGGAGAAGATATCTCGCTAGATGAAAATGGTGGTGTAGCTCTAGGAGGTGAGAGTCACGGGTGTTAGTAGGGGATGTTTCAGCATGGTGTGACTGAATTTCTCCTACATTTTATGGATGCGACGTGCTAATACCAACAAGTATAATGGGTTGAGTGAAATATTTTACCTAAATTTATATTTCAACACGATATATAGGAGAACAAGAATACCAATAAGTTTTTAGCACTTAACTGAATTTCTCCTGCCTTTTAATGCAGTACGCTAATGCCCACAAGTATAAGGGGTTGAGTGAAATTTTACCCTACATTTATAGTTCAACACGATATATAGGTGTAAAAAATACCAATAATTTTTTTAGCAATTAAGACGTCACTCTCAATCAACCCATGTATCAATAATCTCGAAAAGAAAGTGGTGAAATGTAATGGCAGTATAAAGCAGTAATGTAAAATATTAAAAAACAACAAATTTACAATTGTTCACTAGAAGGATTGTGGTCGTGAACTTATAGTGGCTAAAAAATAGGCATGGAATGATCACACGATGTTGAATGGATGAGATCATTCATATAATAATTTAATCATTGCCATCGTGCCAGGCTCTAGTCAGGTTCATTGTAGAAATTTTTTGCATGTATAGTTACACAACATGTGCGTACCTGAGAACTTACACAACATTTATTGTCGAAGAAAGTCCACTTTTGGTCCTTGAATTCTAGTGAAAGTTCACTTTTGGTCCTAGAACTTTCATTTGGTTCAAAATGAACCTTGAACTCTCGAAATTATTCACTTCTAGTCCTTACCCCAATTGAGCTAGGCAAATATCTACCATAGGTGACAAAAACTCAAGGCAACGGTGCAAGGGTAGAGAGGCGAGAGGATGCTGATAGGAAAGCAAGCAGAACTTTGTGGCGGAACGCTTCACATGAATTAGAAGGGAGAGAAATCACACGAGAGACTGGTTCGGGGACCCAAAAGTTTCGTTACTTTTTTGCATTGTGAAATTTAGTTCAACATCTTAGCTAGTTTGGGCTTGATCTGGTTCTAAGCCTATTTGGTTGGTTCCATATTTTTTCTTTCCACACCAGCAATTTGCTCAACTCAACTGCAAAAGGGATGAAAAGTGAACTATTACGAGAGTTTAAGGTTCATTCTAGACTAAAAATAAATTTTGGGACTAAAAGTGAACTTTCCCAATAGTTCAAGGATGAGAATTGGACTTTCTCCTTTATTGTCCTACCCTCTTATTTCATCGGGGTCAAGAGGGAACTTAGAATAATTAAGGATGTCTATTATCATCATCCGGAACAACCCACTAATGATTCGCAAACATATGGACCCTTATACTATAACAAGTATTTCCCTAGCTGTCACTGTCGTGGTCGTAGCTAGCAACAAGTATTTTTAAATCCAAGTTGTGCTTATATTCCCAAACACCGAATGTTTAGGTGTAAATTTTGTCATTGCAAGTTTGGTGTTACCTAAACCGGTTCTACCTGTCTTCGTGTTGAGAACTGATGGATCATGGTCCATCTCTGCAGGGCAATGACGATTACAATTACCTTTACACGCATATAAAGATGGTGCTGACAGGTGATATGATAGACCCATCTCGATGAGATTATACACGTGGTAGGTCGTATGGAGGACAACCATTCCATTAGAACTGCAAATTTTTGTTTACTGACATTTCTTCGTGGGCTAGCCCAGTAAGAACCAGAAAGCACGTCCAAAGACATACTCGCTACAAACAACTGGTCGATCATTTTAAAGGGGCTAGACTCGGAGTGCATTGTCAGATGCACGAAGAGGGAAGCTGCATGAGATAATGCGACCATGGAGATAGCAGAGCTTGCGCGTGGTGAGGTTAGAAATATAATATATATGTACCCGTATAGGGAATGGTATATTACACCAATCTGATCGCATCTCTCTCTGTAAGACCATGACATGGGATTTTCCTTCCTCCTATATACACGTAACCGAAGCCCCCTAATCAGGACATCGTTCCCTCAAACACCAACATGGCATTAGGGTGGTCCTTTCCTATCGTCTAGCTCTCGATCACCAGAAAACCCCAAAACCAAGATTGATTTGGTCTCGATCGATCGACCTTAGAAAAATAAGAAAAATTGGGCGCTAATTACGATCGGCGCCCTTCTTAGGAACCTTTTGTTGAAATATTGGGCCCACTTTCAGTGACCCATACTAGATTTCAGATTTCTCTATAAATCTCAAAGCCCACATAGTGGCAGCCTTGTGAGTTTGAGCCCAAGTTGGTGGCAGCTCACTAGGGAGTGGCAAGAGGTGGGAAGTTTAGTCATACATGGAAAGTTGGGAGGAAGTTAGACCACCTTATAAGGTGGGTTGTTCCACCACTAGTAAGTGAGTGAGAATAGGAGTGCTACACGCGCGCGCTCCTCCTCCTCGCTCGCTCGTCTCGTCTCGTCACGTCACATCACGACGCGCGTCGCGCTCGTGGTGAGTGGATTGAGCCTCGAGCCGAGACTTTCCTTACTACCGCAGAATTATATCTAATACACGAGTTAGGGTTTCCACCTCTCTCTGCTTGCGCCGCCATCGTAGCCTACTCCATCCCGCGCGCCGACGTGCATCGGCGAACGGGAGAGCAGGTCTCCGGAACCACTCGTCCTTGCGATCCTGTATGGGAGAGGGTGAATTAGGTTTTTGGGAAGCGCTCCGCGCGACTGCTCAAGCTCTTTATCACGGGTCGCCTTCCGTCCAAGTTGGGCGGTGCTGCCTACCGTCGTCTTCAACACCGTCTACTTCGACCCGTCGTCCCTGTCGTCAACAACGTTACTGCTGCAACATCATCTGCTACATCTCCACCGCCACCTCCACCAGATCGGTACGTGCGACATATCTCGATTTGTTTAGCGATGGATGCTTTACCGTTTGTGCTGCTGCTACTCATGTTGATTAATAGTTGTTGTCATCATGTTTTATTTTCTGGAATTAATCATGGAAATTGTGCCTAATTATCCAACAATCCAAAAACCTAATTGTAGGCAATTTCCTGAGTTAACAATGGCTAGTTTTGCTGATGCACTGGGGCCGGATAAGTTTACCGGTGTGCACTTTAAGAGGTGGCAGGTTAAGGCCACGCTCTGGCTGACTCATCTGAAAGTGTTCGAAGTTAGTGATGGTTTACCTGAAGGAACTATATCTGACCAAGATCAGAACAAGTTCAAGGAAAACAATACTCTTTTCGTCGGATGCGTTCTGAGTATTCTTGCTGATCGTCTATGTGATGTGTACATGCACATAACAGATGGTAAAGAGCTCTGGGATGCACTGAATGCTAAATTCGGTGTAACCGATGCAGGCAGTGAACTGTACATCATGGAGAGCTTCCATGACATCAGGATGGTAAACAACCGTTCTGTAGTCGAACAAGCTCATGAGATACAGTGCATTGCGAAAGAGCTTGAACTCCTTAAGTGTGCCTTACCTGACAAGTTTGTGGCTGGATGCATCATCGCTAAGTTGCCCCCTTCATGGAGGAACTTTGCCACAACTCTCAAACACAAGAGACAGGAGATATCAGTTGAAAATCTGATAGCGTCTCTTGAAGTTGAGGAGAAAGCTCGGGCTAAGGATAATACTGAGAAAGGAGAGGGTCAGTATAGCGCCAACATGGTGCAGAAGAAACCCTACAGCAAGAACAAAGGGAATAACAAGCCCTCCTTTAATAAGCCTATGAAGACTACAACCTTCAAGAAGAAGAAGATGATAAACAAAGCAGATCTGAGCTGCTTTACCTGTGGAGAGACTGGCCACTTTTCTAAGGACTGTCCAGAGAGGGCAGACTGCAAGAAAAAGCCGAGGCAAGTCAACACGGTGACTGCTAGCAATGCTGATGGGTACGGTAATCTCTTTACTGTTCTTTCGGTATTTCAATCTCCATGTTGGTGGATTGATACAGGTGCTAATGTTCATGTGTGTGCTGACATCTCCATGTTCACTTCCTACTAGGTCGCCCGGGATTCTTCTGTCTTGATGGGGAATGGGTCACATGCTTCTGTTCGTGGTGTTGGCACGGTAGATCTGAAGTTCACTTCGGGGAAGATCGTGCAGCTGAGGAACGTGCAACATGTCCCTACTATGAACAAGAATCTCGTTAGCGGCTCCCTTCTATGCAGAGATGGGTTTAAGATTGTTTTAGAGTCAAATAAAGTAGTTGTTTCCAAGTTTGGACAATTTATTGGTAAAGGCTATGAGTGCGGAGGCTTGTTCCGCTTTTCGCTTTCTGATTTCAGTAATAAGTATGTGAACCATATTTGTGGCAATGTTAGTGATGATACCAGTGTTTGGCATTCTCGTTTATGTCATATTAATTTTGGTTTAATGTCTCGGCTATCCAGTTTAAGTTTAATTCCGAATTTCACCATTGCCAAAGGTTCTAAGTGCCATAGTTGTGTGCAATCAAAGCAACCTCGGAAGCCTCACAAGGCGGCCGAGGAGAGAAACTTGGCACCTCTAGAACTCATACATTCTGATCTATGCGAGATGAATGGTGTGTTGACAAAAGGTGGAAAGAGATATTTCATGACATTGATTGATGATGCGACTAGATTTTGCTATGTTTATTTGTTGCAAACTAAAGATGAAGCTTTAGACTACTTTAAAATTTATAAGGCCGAAGTTGAAAATCAACTAGAGAGAAAGATCAAGCGTCTTAGGTCGGATCGTGGTGGTGAATATTTTCCTAAAATCTATGATGAATTCTGTGAGGAACATGGCATTATTCATGAGAGGACGCCTCCATATTCGCCCCAATCAAATGGGGTTGCCGAGAGGAAAAACCGCACGCTGACTGACTTGGTGAATTCCATGTTAGCTACTGCTGGTTTATCAAAGGCATGGTGGGGGAGGCTTTATTGACTTCATGTCATGTCCTGAATAGAGTTCCTAACAAGAATAAAGATAAAACCCCTTACGAGGAGTGGGCTGGAAGAAAACCATCACTTTCGTATTTGCGCACATGGGGATGTTTGGCAAAAGTCAATATTCCAATCACTAAGAAGCGCAAACTCGGACCAAAGACAGTGGATTGTATCTTTCTAGGTTATGCTCCGCGGAGTGTAGGCTATAGATTTTTAGTAGTTCAATCCGAGGTACCTGATATGCATGTTGATACTATTATGGAATCTCGTGATGCAACATTTTTTGAGAATATGTTTCCTATGAAAGATATGCATAGCATTGGTAGAATTTCTACTGAAATAATTGCTGAGTCTAGTCCATCTAATGAGTATTTTGAACAATCACATGAGAATGTTAGTGAGAAGGATGACAATGAAGCTCCTAAACGGAGCAAGAGACGGAGGATTGAGAAATCCTTTGGTGATGATTTCATTGTGTACCTTGTGGATGATACTCCCACGTCCATTGCAGAGGCATATGCATCTCCAGATGCAGATGACTGGAAAGAAGCTGTCCATAATGAGATGGACTCGACTCTTTCTAATGGAACTTGGGAGCTATCAGAACGACCCCATGGATGCAAGCCTGTGGGCTGCAAATGGGTGTTCAAGAAGAAGCTAAGACCTGATGGTACTATTGAGAAGTACAAGGCGCGGCTTGTAGCTAAAGGCTACACACAGAGAGAAGGCGAAGATTACTTTGACACCTATTCACCTGTCGCTAGACTTACCACCATTCGAGTACTACTGTCCATGGCTGCCTCTTATGGTCTTATCGTTCATCAAATGGACGTAAAGACAGCTTTTCTTAATGGAGAGTTGGAATAAGAAATCTATATGGATCAGCCTGATGGGTTTGTAGTAAAAGGTGAAGAAAGTAAGGTGTGCAAGTTGCTAAAATCTTTATATGGCCTGAAACAAGCACCTAAGCAATGGCATGAGAAGTTTGACAGAACTTCAACTTCTGTAGGCTTTGTTGTCAATGAGGCTGACAAGTGCGTTTACTGTCGCCATGGTGGGGGCGAAGGTGTTATACTGTGTTTGTATATGGATGATATTCTGATATTTGGTACAAACATGAAAGTAATACACGAGGTCAAGTCTTTCTTGTCGAAGTGCTTTGATATGAAAGACCTGGGAGAAGCTGATGTGATTCTGAACATCAAGCTTATTAAGAATGAGAGTGGGATTACTCTAACGCAATCCCATTATGTTGAGAAGATCTTGAGCCGGTTCGGCTATATTGATAGCAAGTCTTCTCCAACACCTTATGATCCCAGTTTGACATTGCACAAGAACCGGAGGATTGCCGTAGATCAATTGAGATATTCTCAGATCGTTGGCTCACTCATGTACTTAGCGAGCGCGACTAGACCTGACATCTCTTTTGCTGTTGGCAAGTTGAGTAAGTTCATGTCAAACCCGGGTACTGATCATTGGCATGCACTTGATAGGGTCATGCGCTACCTATGTGGTACAATGAGTTATGGGATTCACTATTCAGGGCATCCAGCTATGCTTGAAGATATAGTGATTCAAATTGGATCTCTGATGTAGCTGATCTCTATGCCACTAGCGGGTATGTATTTACCTTTGGAGGTGGCGCAGTGTCATGGAGATCTTGCAAGCAAACCATATTGACGAGGTCAACTATGGAAGCAGAACTTACTGCTTTGGATACAACCACTGTTGAATCAGAATGGTTGCTTGAGCTCTTGATGGACTTGCCTGTGGTTGAAAAACCTGTACCGGCAATCCTTTTGAATTGTGACAATCAAACTGTAATTGTCAAAGTGAACAATTCTAAGGATAATGCAAAGTCATCAAGACACGTCAAGAGACATTTGAAGTCTGTCAGGAAATTGCGAAACTCCAGAGTAATAACTGTTACATATATTCAAACAGACAAAAAACCTGGCAGATCCCTTTACAAAGGGACTATCACGTAATGTGATAGAAAGTGCATCGAGGGAGATGGGTTTGAGACCAGTTGATGTTACACCATAGTGGTAACCCAACCTTTGTGATCGGAGATCCCGTGAATTAGGACCTGAGAAGAACAAACTAGTGCTTTAATTGAGGAGAGTATTATGTAACCCTTTCTATGTGAAGATGCACAACTCTCAATTTCTGTAAGGCAGGTTGGCAACAAGCCTTAATGTGTTTATGTTGGCTATTATAGCAAAGATGCTGTCCTACAGAGCATTCTTGAAATAACACGCCTATATGAGTCCGATTGTTAAACGTCGCAATCTATGAGATTTGGGTGATCTCTAGTAAACTCATGAAGAGACCACGAAGTATGACGCATATGCTTCACCCGCGGAGTAGGCTACTGGCAGCCATATACTGGTCATGACTTTGAGTGAACCTCTATTCACGCAAAACTTGCAATTCAAGGCTTAGTTGTAATATCCCAGGTATTGGGGTTACAAAAATAGAGGAAACAGATGTGTGCATTGCATTCATGCATAGAAAATCTGGGGAATTTTCGCGCTTTAAAGTAAAGCAGTCGCAGTAACTGAAGTTTCACTTGATCTTGGTGGAATTGAAGTAGCTCATCAAGTCAAGCGATATAAACCTCAAAGTGACTTTGTTAAAACCTTGTTTTGGGTAGAGATGATTTGATCTAAGGGGTTAGATCAAATGGAACTAATAATCAACACACCAACACTTTACTCAATGATCAACTACTTGATCTTATAAAAGATCACAACATGGTACTCCTTGCCATAACATATGAACATCCATTGAATTGGAAACCAAGTAACAATAATTGGAGAAACTATTCTTCACTTATCTTCTCCATGTCTTAAACTAATCCATATCCTTATCATAAACCCTATGATATCCATTCTACTTGAATCTTGGAAGCATGACATGGAGATCCACTCTAGAAATATATATTCTTCTCTATTCCAAATAATTAAGTATCAAACCTAGAGAGGTGAGAGTTCTATTATAATTATTAGAGAAGCAATAACAAACCTTGAGCTAAACCTTGGATATGCATCCAAGTATTCAAATCATCATCTTTAAGAGGAACCCTAGGATATTATTCAAGACATTCCTGGAGAGAGAAACCATTTATGTTAAATATAGATATGGATGATCACATCAATCCTTATGGATCTTAACCTTAAGTTAGTATTAAAGTCCTTTCCAAAATGAGAGAGACCAATCATACAAAACATAGCTTTATCTATTTAAGGATAAAGGACAACAATTGAACTAGAGTATTAGGAGAACACCATAACCTAGAATAATCCATTCTTATATAAGAGAGATCAGTTATGGTGTTACACTCAAGTTAGTTGAGGCAACACTTGAGTTTGAGGGAGAGAACTACCCATATACCCAGATGATAATATCAACCTTATTTAAGTGGAACCCTAACAAAATCTCTCAGGTATTTTCCTGGGATATAATCTATAGAGACAACCATAGCCATGTCCACCCAAGAAACTATTAGGGAGATATTATGTTTAGTTAATCAAGACAACACTTGATCATGGAAGTAAAACCATTCCATTAGAAATACTTTAGGAAGCCCAACCTTGAACATTATAAATTGAATGATGATCATAAAACCTAAGAACTTGAGGAAATGATACCAAGAACAAGTTGATCATGTCTAACCATGATCATGCTCTTGAGATATGTGAGGATAAGATAAACCCTAATAGGATAAGTAGATATCATTCACCACATGAAATCATGGGGAAATCATTGGTAAGCAACCCTAGACTTATATCCCAACCTTCACTTGTGAACCACTTGGTGCTCACAATTAGAATCCTGCCATATCTATATTTCCTAAATTAAGGAACCCGAGAGAACCTTAGAGTTAAACACTATACTTTATGTAGTGAGAAACCATACATCCATGTGACCAAAGTTAACTATAAAAAGAACTTAAATCAATGTAGTTACTTTAATGATAAGTTGGGAGTATTAAAAGAAGTTAATTGGTAGAAGATAACACCAATTCCCAAATCTTTAGTAATTAGGGAAGCACATGGAATATTAAGCAAGTAAACACCTTACCATGGTTAGGGGAGATTAAACCCTAGCACATGCAATATGGAGACACCCCATCTCTATAACCTAGAATTAAATATCAACCCTAGTTTATGTATCACTATGGTGATCATAATACAAACCAGGCCATAGTTGAGAGTCAAACCAATTGCCATTAGGTGAATCTCATTAGAACCCTAGGATTGCTCACAAACTACATCTTGTGTTTCAATTATGAACCTAAGATTAACCTAGTGTTAAATACCATAATTAAAATCATATGTGTGATCAACGACTTATCCTCATAAGTCAAAACCAAACTATGTGAGAATAATGTTCACCCTAGTGCATTCAAGATAGAATTAATACAATTCATTAGCACATAGTTTTGCACATAAAATAATAGGCAAGTGACAACCTTTTCAAATAGGAGGTCAAATCCTTAGAGATATTTCAACACATGAACTTATGCCATTAAGTCACCCCTTATTGAAATTCATTAATAAGTATTACTTTGGGATTGTTTCATACAAAGTAATACCAACAAAACTCCATATATCACTAAGTAATAAAATTATCATATTGAAAACAATTTCTAACATTCTTAAAGATAATAGTCAAATTCAGGTCCATATGTATATTTGAATTCAAATCCCAATAATAACAACTAAACCAAGGTTATAGTACCCACATTAAATTTTATAATACATTATCTAAGTGGATGATGAATCTTGGGCTATTCCTTGTATTATTCAATTAAGAAATACCTGCAACATAGAAAAGGATTCAAATTTGAATTTAAACCAGGAATTAAAATAGAATTTGAAAACAGAAAATAAAAACAGATAAAAGAAAAGGAGAGAAAGACCTTACCTGGCTACCTGGACCTTGCCAAGCCGACGCAGCCCACCAACCAGCCCAACTACTGGCCCCATTGCACCAGCCCAGCACAGCCCATAGTGGCCAAAGTACCCTTCGTTTAAAAAAAAAAGAGAGGAGAGGGTCATCCTCATCCTCTCCAGTACGCATGCCGGCCAGCTCGACGCCGTGCCTCCCTTCTCCTCGCGCTGGCGCCTTCTCCTCGCCCGACGGTGTGACGAGGCACGCCACTGAGCCCTATAAATAACCCTGGTCGACGAATGAGCACCGTTTCCCCTCCTTCCTCTCCAATTGCATCCATGCTGAAACCCTGGCTCCGCCAGTCTCTCTTACCGCCAGCGAACTAGGCCTCCCTGAGCAGAGCTAAGCCCACCAGCGTGACGGCCGTCCTCGATAAGCTCAGCCCACGGAAGGAATCGAGCTGAGGTGCCCGAGATCGACGCCGACGCCATCGTCTTCTCCGATACCGGCAACACCAAATTCCGGCAAGCTAGACTCCCCCGAGCTTCGCCGACCATACCGTCGCATTCCTGGTGAGCCTGTGATGGGTTAGAGCTTCATTTCGCATCCGATAGGCCCCTGTAGCCCATAATCCATCGATGGCCGGAGCCCGCCGCCGCAGGTGGTGAACTCCAGCGATGCTCCGGTGACCATTGGGAAAAAACACCACCACCACGATACTCTGCGTGTCACGGCGGTTAAGTAGAGCATCACCGCGCGTCCTGGGGCGCCGTAAATCGGCGGCGCCGCCGCACACGGACTCGCCGGCGTTTAACCGCCGGTGGAGTCAAACAACCTGGTCAAACTTGACCAGTCTCCGCTCGCGTGGCAGCCTACGTGGCACTGGCCCCACTGGTCAGTATCTGGCGCTAGGGTCTGCCACGGTACAAAACGTTTTGTTAGTTATTTTAAATTACAGAAAATTGCTGAATCTTTGCAAGAGTTTAAAAAATTCATTTTAACTCGAAAAAAATACATATGAGATATCAAAATGATCCTAAAAATAAACTCTATCCAATAAAAATATAAAATGAATTTTTTATTTTTAATAAAAATTCAATTATTTAATACTTGTTATTTAAGCCTTTAATTCTAATTCTAAATTCAATTAAAATTCAATAATTAGTAAAAATTTCAAAATCAAATAAAAACCAGTAAATAAATAAAGAAAACATTAAAATTAATTTTCCTTATTTGTTATTTTGTTAAATCATTATCAGAGAGATTTAAACCCTAATTAATAATTACCCTAATTACTAATTGTTAAAAAAAGAAAAAAAACAATATAATGCCAAATTCTATATTATTTTTATTTCCAAGTTACTAATAACTTCAACTTTACCATGAAGTTATTAATCATAGAACCATAGGGTAAATAACAAACCCTAATTCATTATGAAATGATGTAACAACCTTACCATTTCATGTGACTCCTAAAACCTTAAATTAATTAGGAACCCTAGTTCTATTATTACATGTGAACCCTAATTGCTTCTAACCTAAACCCAAGGTTAGAACAGGTGATCATGGTACTTTAATTCAAATTATAGAGCCACCATTAGCAACTAAAAGACATACATATGTCCACATAAAATGTAGAACCCTATCACTAGCAATTTAGTATTCCATGTATGCATATCACTAAACCTTGTTGATCAAGTAGGATCAACCAAGTTTAAACCCTAGCTTCTACTGTCAAAACCATCATCCTTATTCATCCATGCTTAGCATCACACCATTGCGATGAACCCCAATAGCATCTAGGCTCAATATTTATCATTACATAACCATAGTCCACTGAAACCTACAAATACTTCACAATTATGAACCATCCTATTTAGGAGCCAATTATTCATTACTTAGTGAATCCAATAAGCAAACCCTAGACAACCTCAACCCTAATTGATATACTTCTTATTATTTAAGAAGTATGTTCTTCAAAAGTTATTCTTTTGAAGAAAATAAGGAATCATCATCAACCTTGCTTATAAGGACCTATAAACCCTAACCAGCTATCACTAGCAAGATAACCCAACCCTGACAACAACCATGTATAATGAATTTCTTAGGATGCCTAGGCTTATCTCAACCTTACAAGCCCTAGTTGCTGATGAATCCAACTATGTTGTGATCCATCTTATACTTACTCCAAAAACTACTTGGAACCAGAATAAATTATAGCAACCCACAAACCTAATTACCATACTTGTTCTTTATCAAATTACATGTTCTTCAAAAGTTATTCTTTTAAAGTATATGATAATCAATCATTAACCATGCCATATAGTACTAAAACTGACCACTGTTCTTTACTTGTTAACATTATGCCAATAATCATTCTCTTTGTGCTCAATTGATTATTATGCTTTATTATCTACCTGTTTATAATACCAAGTAATCACACCTGAATAAGAACCTTGTATGTGAATCACTCTAAAAGTGCAATACACCCTAAACCAATCATTATAACTCACTAATCCTAAATCATCGGGGTTAGATCACGCTTAGAGCGATTGCATCTCATTCTTATGCATTATTGCATCCTTGCCAACCTTTCAAACATCGTCCTTACCGGACGATGATGCTATTTCAGAATTTGGAGTTATTGCGTATCGAAGACCTTGTCTGCATAATCTTGCAGTCAAGAATGGCAAGTTCATCACTTGCTCATGTCATTTGAGTATTTCTATCAAATTACTTGCAAAGTACTATGGTTATCACTATTGCATAAAAACCAAAACCACTACTTTCATAACTATGAATATGACTATGTGGTGGGCAATGGAACCATGGATTGTGTTGATATGGTGGAGGTTCCATTGCAAGGGCTTATATCCATCTAGGATTAAACAACAAATGTCGCCAGTGATTCTTGTGCCGTAATACCCGTGTTAACCATAAGATCCGGAGTGGGACGGAGTAGTCAAAAGTGTTTCCACCTCTCGTTCATCAACGGATGCGCTTTACCGTAGACACTTGTATCTGTCGGCGGCAAGCGGTAGGCTGGGGAAGCCTTAAGTCCCCACGGCACAGTCCGTAGACACTTGTCGTTCGAAGAACAAGCGGCAGGCTGGGGAAGCCTTAAGTCCCCACGGTATTGCGGTCTATGATGGGTTGCAGCTACCGGCGTAGGAGTGTATGGTAGAGCCCAGCACTGTCGTCGTGGTCGGGGTCCACCTTGAAATCTACAGGAATAATGGGACCGGCGTGGACCCAGGGTCGGGGCATGCAACAAAGGGTGGGTGTTCGAGGTAGCGGAGGAACATGATTGGATAGACCTTATACCGGGCCTCACACCAAAGGAAGTGTGGACGAGAACTTAAGCTCGGTTGGCACCAAGGATAAGATCTCTTATGGGTAAAGCAACACACCTCTGCAGAGTGTAAAGAACCGTGACCTGTCACTCCCTGTTCCGGGATATGGAACTGCGAACGCGGCCGGAAAGGAGCTCCATGAAGTTCTAGTAAACCGGTGAAGGCTGACGGACATAGCTCTTCTGAATAAAAGCAACCTGAAGAAATTATTGTGAAAACCTGCATTGGTATTAGACTTTCTGGTCTAATGCTGTAGCTAGTGCATTAAACACCTCTTTCCTATAATGAACTTGTTGAGTACGCTCGTACTCATCCCAATCTTAAATCCCCTGCTTAGATATGGAGGCATCGAAGGAGGATCTACAGTGCAACTCGAAGGCCGAGGAGTCAACAACTACTTCAAGAGACAAGACCCTGTCAGAAGAGTCAGATACCACATCCAACAAGGAGAATACCTAGATTAGCAATAGAAAGGAACTAGCTTCCTAAACCTAGCTCCTATTTAGCTAGAATCTATTCATAGCCTCTATAGCTAGTCAAATACTCTTCCAATAGAGTTCGTGATAGGATTAGACTACGAGTCATTCTTCTGGAGTTTATTTGCAGATTTACCTCATTGTAAAGTAGGAGGATGTGATGATCTTATGTAACAGAGTCAATATTGTAATTCTATAGACATGCCTTGGACCCGCATATGTTTCTGTTGTACCACTCTGAGCGATATAATACTAGTGGAACGGTGTTTCATTGGTGTTATATCAGACTTGCATACTACACCATGCAGTGGTATGCCGGGTCTCAACATTAGTCCATTGTTCAAGTGTGAATGGATGTAGCTTAAGGTTCAAGGCGGAAGTTCAACTTAACAGTCTCCGCTGAAACACTGGTATATAAACAAGCAGTGAGTATTGGTAAATCTCTAAATGGGGATTTGAGATCTGGTGGGGGATTGTTGAAATATTGGGCCCACTTTCAGTGGCCCATACTAGATTTCAGATTTTCTCTATAAATCTCAAAGCCCACATAGTGGCAGCCTTGTAAGTTTGAGCCCAAGTTGGTGGCAGCTCACTAGGGAGTGGCAAGAGGTGGGACGTTTAGTCCCACATGGAAAGTTGGGAGGAAGTTAGACCACCTTATAAGGTGGGTTGTTCCACCACTAGTAAGTGAGTGAGAATAGGAGTGCTACACGCTCGCTCGTCTCGACGCGACGCGCGCCGCGCTCGTGGTGACTGGATTGAGCCTCGAGCCGAGACTTTCCTTACTTTTTGCAGCTCAGGAAAACGAATAGAGTCCTAGACGGACGCGTCACAGTTAGTCGGTTCGGGTCGCTCCCGGACCGTGGGCTATTTGTAACCGACTCGAAAAGTGCGTGCGACGTGGGCGTGCCCCACGTTGCCTAGGGTTTCCTAAGCCTATATAATCTCCTTCCCAGCTACCACAGAATTATATCTAATACACGAGTTAGGGTTTCCACCTCTCTCTGCTTGCGCCGCCATCGTAGCCTACTCCATCCCGCGCGCCGACGTGCATCGGCGAACGGGAGAGCAGGTCTTCGGAACCACTCGTCCTTGCGATCCTGTACGGGTGAGGGCGAATTAGGTTTTTGGGAAGCGCTCTGCGCGACTGCTCAAGCTCTTCATCACGGGTCGCCTTCCGTCCAAGTCGGGCGGTGCTGCCTACCGTCGTCTTCAACGCCGTCTACTTCGACCCATCGTTCCTGTCGTCGACAACGTTACTGCTGCGACATCATCTGCTACATCTCGACCGCCACCTCCACCAGATCGGTACGTGTGACATATCTCGATCTGTTTAGCGATGGATGCTTTACCGTTTGTGCTGCTGCTACTCATGTTGATTAATGCATCTAGTATGTTCGAGTTTCACATGTTAGTAGTTGTTGTCATCATGTTTTATTTTCTGGAATTAATCATGGAAATTGTGCCTAATTATCCAACACCTTTGCCTAGATCATTGATTGGTTGTAACTTCCTCATTAACCTTCCTGCTGTTCATGGTACGCTCATCATGGGATTGCTGGATGGCTCCGACGTTGCATTACACAAAACCCTTGAGGTTGAAGATGATGACAAGAAGACACTGACCATTCCCAATACAACCTATGGTCCATGGGTTAAAACAGATCAATAAATTATGAGTTAGTTACTCAAGACCCTGTTCCCCTGGCATCCTCACTTATGCTCTCGGTGTTGAGCATTATGCAGATGCATGATCTTCCATTAAGGAGCTTTCCGCGTTGCAATCCAAGTCCTAGATTAACACAATTTGTGTCTATCTCTCAAATGTAAAGAAATTGGACATAAAAACTCACAAGTTTATCACCAAGATGAAGTGCTTCGCCATGGAGCTCGCAGCGGATGACAAGAAGATCGATGATGATGAACTTACAGGGTATATCCTCAATGTTTTATTTTGCACTGATTACACTCCCTTTGTTACCTTTATAAATTTTATCCCAAGTACAACAACTGCAAACATGTGCTCGCAACTTAGTGCATATGATCCCAATATGTGATGTCTGAAATCCGTCTAGATGTTTTTCCCTTCCAGTCTTCTATCAATGCTATTGATCGTGGCCGAGAACGCCCAAACCTCCCCAATAACACTCGTGGGGGTCCTAAATTGTACCGGGGTGCTCCAGGAGGCCATGACTAATGCGGCTATCGTGACTACCGTGGGAACGATGGAGGTGGCCATGATTTTTATCATGGTTGCCCTACTGACTACAATCAAGGTTTTCCTAACGAGAAGTAAAATAGAAATCAGGGGATGTGGTTACTAACATGGGCCGTGGTCGTGGTTGCATCCCCTTGCCTTTTGTGGATGTTACATGTCAGATTTGTAAGCAACATGGTGATCCTGCAAATCAGTGTTGTTGGCACTACTCGGATTGTGAAGATAATGATGATGATTAAAACATTGAGCACAAAGGTGTGTACAGCGTGGACACAAACTGGTACATGGACTCTGGTGCCGAAAATCATATTACTAGAGAGTTGAACAAGCTTCACACTCATGAAAATTATGAAGGACATGATTGATTTCATAATGTCGATGGTCAAGGTATGACAATTAAGAAAAATGGTTATTATCGATGTTACATCCCCTCATAGTTCTATTCATCTTAGTAATATTTTACATGTGCTTAGTGCTTCAAAAGATATATTATCCACTCATAAATTTGCTCTAGATAACAATCCCTTTGTTCAGTTTCACCCATTTTTTGTTTTATTCAAGGATTAGGATACAAAGCAATTATGTTTTGAGGTCCTTGTCATGATGGTCTATATCCTCTAGTACCTACCTCCACGAGGTCTCAAAGCATGTTTTCATCACCATCAAGCCTTCTTCATCCACAATACATCATCTTATAGGGCATTCATCTTCATTTATTGTTCAACAAGTTCATAGGAAAAATATGTTTGATTATTCCTCTGAAATAAATTGTTGTGTTTGTGATCCTTGTCAAAAAACTAAGATTCATCACTTGACCTATCCTATTTTTTATCCACTTCTTCTTTGGAACACATTTTTTCAGATGTTTGGGATCTAGCTCATGTCTCTGTTGGCAAGAACTCATATTATTTAAGTTTTATTGATGATAATATTAAATTTACACGGATCTACTTTCTCAAGAAGCGTTCGTATATCTACCACGTGTTTCTTAATTTCCAGTAACTTGTTGAACGAAAATTTGGTAAAATAATTATGACCATGCAAACAGATTGGAATGATGAATATGAAAAACTCCATGCTTTGTTTCAATGCATATTCATGATACATCATGTATCGTGTCCCATGCTCACCAACAAAAATAATCTGACTGCGATACTGTCACATTGTTGAAGCATGTCTTTCTTTGCTTGAAAATTGTTCCATGCCATTAATATTTTGATATGGAGCTTTACTTACAACCACATTTATTATTAACATGTTACCTACCATCTACCACTAGTATATAAAACACTACCAGTAGTGTGAAAAAATCACCCTTCGTGATGTGGACTCAGCACACCACCGGTGCCGCGTTAGTGGTATTTGATACCGGTGGCGGTGTCCCTGGTAGGCCATGCCACCGGTTACTTAACACTACTAATGTGGTTTGTACTAATCGACACCACTAACGTGAATTTATGAACTAACAAAAATACCCATCTACTATTCAAATTGACATAAAAACACAATTTAACAATCTTAGTCATACACTTCATTAAAATAGTTAACTTAACATATAGTTCACCACACCCATCTAAACATAGTTCACGCAGAGGACTTAGCATGCATGAATAGTTCACATAGAGGACTTAAGATTGCAAGTTCACCATCACACAAACAATTAATAATCATTGATGACGTCGATGATAAACACCACTATTCAGGTTCCTGCGTGTTATTGGTCTAGCAGTTAATAGTACATCTTGTCCAACTTGGAGAGGTACCTCCCTGATGAAGTCCCTCCACCCCTCAATGAGGAATATCATGTGGACATATTTCTTCGTTTGGTTACCAATGTTGGCGATGAAACTTACTCCAACACGCACTCCAACTACGCCTTCTGTGGAGATGCCAAGGGAGGATACATACTTTAGTGGTAATTTATAGTATGCAAAAAAAAATGAAAGTCAAATGTGTACCACCACCACAAGATATGCATGGACACAACAAGAAAAACAATAAAGGAATACAAGTTGATATAACATACCATAGTGATTCTATAGAGCTTGTGCTTGATACCCAGGTCACAAATGGCACCCCGATGAAGGTATTGAGTGACGGTAAAATTTCCAACAGGTGGTATTGCTCATGCTTGGTAAGGTTGCATATTTGAGCAAACAACTTAGCTGCCAATAAGTCATCCTCCTCCTCATCTTTATCCTCATGACAACCAAAGTTGAGATACATAATGGTTATCCTAGGCACTTGAGGTGCCAAGTCAAAATGTATCATCTCTCCTCGACTGAAATTTTTTCTCTCTAATGATCCGTCTCCAATCTCCATACTTCGCTACGTAGAAGAGTCCTTCTCGACTCTTTCTTCACTTTGATGTTCTACATGTCTCCATGATGATGGAAGGTCACAATCCCTCCAAAAAGGTCACTGAACTTCAACCTTACGTTGCACGAAACAACCTAAAAACCAACCACAAAACAAACCAAAATTTCATAAAAGGAAAAAAAAATACATTCATCTAGTGTAGAAGGGCACAATATTTTTTATTACCACTTCATTTGAAAAATCATAAAAAAAAACCACACCGGGCGAGTCGCCTGTCCACAATCTCGATGCGCATCTGGTGTAGCATAGGCGGCATGGCACCATATCATGTTGTTTCATATAACAAATATGTCACATACATATATCCTAGATATGTCATATATGTCCAATATATCACTTACGGTTTCTATATTTGCAACACGAATAGCACACTCAAATAATTACAGTACACAAATTTTAACAGTAAATTCTACAACTACAAGTTCTAAACAATTTCTACAAATACATTAACAATTTCTACAGTAACAAATCTATAAAATTTCTACAAATATAAAAATTTAAAACTGATAATTCTATACAAATGATGCAAAGAAGTGGATTGGAGGGCTCACAATTGGTGACGGGGAGGCACAAACTGAGAGGTGGCGGCAACAACGGACCGGTAGCACCTCACCAGCAGTGGCACGAATGTAGCGGTGGCGGCAGCCATGGATCGACAACGTCATGTACGGAAGGGCAGCGACATAGAGACAGTGAGGGATGGGTGGCAACGACAACTGAACGGGTTTGAAATGAGACATGGTTGTGGAGAGGAGGGGCGATGGAGGCACGTGGAGTGGACTGACCGAGAGGTCAAGAGTGATGGCCGAGGGCATGGGAGGAGTTTGTGATGGCCGAGTGCGTGGGAGGAGTTTTTAAATAATGGTCTGTCGAGTGTGTAGAGTGGATCAGGAGGGGTGGACCAGGCCGCCGATGTGTGGGACGTGCACGGATCTAGTGGCGTGCTCAACTACCACACCACTAGGGCCTGGCCGTTAGAGGAGACGGTCCATTTTTATTTGTAAATTTATTTAAGCATGTTTTTTACTGAATAATATTATTTTAAAAATATTAGTTCCACTTAAATTAAAACACACCACGAGTTAAAAAATCTTAGTGGCCTGAAATTAAAATGCCACACCACTAAGTTTTTAACACTGGGATGGCTAGTAGGGCCCACACACTGGTGGCGTGGATTCCACTCAAGGACTATCAATACCAGTGACGCACGGAATGTAGATACACCACCGGTATTACCTGTGGCATGGAGAGGACTTGCATGCCACTGACATGATGACCCCTATAAGTTTCCTACTAGTGTACCAAGGTGCTTAACTTTGAGACTCCTACAGAAAAAGTTCTTCACGTGAAGCCTAATTATGACTCTCTTTATATTTTTGGGTGCACATGTTAGCCTAATCTCCGTTCTTATTTTAGACACAAGCTTGTGTTTAGTTACAAACTGTATGTACTTTTGGGGTATAGCCTTCTTCATGAAGGGGTTAAATGTCTTGACGTGTCAACTTGACGCATTTACATCTCTCATGATGTCCTTTTTGATGAACAAAGTTTTCCCTTCCATCACTTCATCAAAATGGTGTGCCCGTCTTCAGGCGAATTTTTTTGTTGCCTTCTTATTTGTCTTCCACAACATCTAGTGAGGGTGTGCATATTGATGATCATTTGCCTATTATTCATGATACTAACAATCTACATGTTTCTGATATTGTGCATCACCCGGCCATCACACAACACAATTTTATCTAGCATGATATCAATTTTAGAGTCTGAATATATCAACTAATCATGATGATTCAATGATCAACACTGGATCCCAGGCTGATTCTCGTGTCAATTCTACGGCAATGGACACCTTTGGCACATTTCGTGGCGGAACCAACATGCAGAGATCAACCTCGGGGTAATCGTCACCGCCTGGCCACTGAGCGGATGCCACTTCACCAGAGCCGCGCATGGCCAACCGTGCTGGTCCCTCCCTGCCGCCTCGTCACATGTGTGTGGTTGACGCTAAAGACAACGACGTGAGCGGGGACCATTCACCAGGATTCTCCGTGGTGAGCTCCTCTCAGCATAGTCCGATCGGATCACCTATGTAGCCAGCGAATCCTTCTTCAGCCGGATTTGCGTCCCCTCCTGCACCTGAACGACATACATGCCTTCAACATGGTATTAAAAATCCAAAATTTTATATTGTAGGAACTGTTCGATATGGCTAGCTTACATCCACATGAGAACCTAGTAATCTTACCGAGGCTCTAGGTGATGCTCATTGGAAAAAAAGGCTATGATCGAATAATATTGTGCTCTTGTGCACAATAAACATGGCATCTTGTTCCACCTAGTTCAAACAGAAATCTTATTGATTGGAAGTGGGCCTATCGTATCAAGAGACATTATGATGGTATTTTTTATCGTTACAAGCCACATCTTCTTATGGCAGGTTTCAAACAATGATATGGACTTGATTATGAGGATGCTTTTAGTCTAGTGGTAAAGGCTTATACTATCATACTGGTGGTAGCTATTTATGTATCTAAGGGGTGGAGTTTACAACAGCTAGATGTCAAGAGGGCATTTTTGCATGGCGTTCTGGAAGTGAAGATTGATATGAAACAACCACCTAGTTTTGAGGATCCATGTGTTCCGCAATATGTTTGTGTAGTTGATAAAGCTCTTTATGGTTTGAAGGAAGCCCCTCGAGCATGGTACTCCGATATGAGTTCTACGTTGACTGAGTTTTGTTTTATTTCTTACATGACAAACACATCTCTATTTCTGTATAACAAGTTGGGAATCACCATCTATGTTGATGATATTATTGTGACTAGCTCGTCAAATCATGACATTTTCCTTTTTCCTTCACCAATTGAGTGAACTTTTGATATTGAGGATATGGGAGATTTACATTAGTTCTTAGGCATTGAAGTCAGACATGGTGCTGATGGTCTAGTTCTTACTCAAGCAAAATATGTTGTTGATGTATTAACTCGTTCAACATGACTCATTGCACATACACTCCTACACCATTGTCTACTACATATCCATTACCATTGACTGATGGCTCTCCTCTTGGTTCTGAGGATAGCAGAAATATTAAAGCATTGTTGGCGACCTTCAATACCTCACATTGACACGCCCTGAGTTGCTTTTCAGTAAACAAAGTATGATATCTTCATGCTCCTTCTACTACTCAATGGAAAACAACAAAACGGATTTTGCATTATGTTAAAAGTATCCTTAATACTAGAATCACATTTTGGAAGTCTTTATCTACACTTCTTAGTACTTTTTATGATCGTCTCTCCGGAGGAGGTTTTTCACATTCTGTCTTCCCAATTTTATTTATTTTTATACAAAACAAGCCATTGTTTTCTCGCTCTAGTACTATGGTTGAATACAAGGCTCTTTGCAATGTAACGACTGGGTTGATTTGAGCTAAAGTATTAATTTGGGAAACTGGTACATCTCTCACCGAAAAACATGATTATGGTGTGCTAATCATGGAACTAAATATTTGTCTATGAATCCTAGTTTCCATGCCCGAACCAAGCATGTTGAAATTTACCATCACTTTGTTCATGAGAGGGTTGCCAATAAATTGTTAGAGATCAATTTCATCCGAAACAAAGATCAAGTTGCTGATGGCTTCATTAAGATTTTGTCTGTTAAGTTATTATATGAGTTTAATTAACCGTAATCTCAACCTTTCTCAAGATTTAGATTAAGTGTGTGTGTGTGGGGGGGGGGGGGGGGGGTTGTTTACCCATACACGGTATGGTATAACATACAACCTGATCGGGTCTCTCTCTGTAAGGCCACGGCAGGGGATCTTCGCCCCTCCTATTTACGAGCAAACGAAGCCCACGATCAGGGCATCGTTCCCTGAAACACCAACATATACGTTCAAAGTGTATCTACTTTTTCGACCATTTTGCTTCGAGTTTTGTCTGGAATCACACCAATCTTGAATAGAACTATCAGGAATCATACTATTGTTACCTAAAATCACCTTTCTCTTTGTCATGCAGAAAACGAGGGAAATAAAATCCTTCAAAAGTAGGGACTCATTTTTTATGGAAGGGAATTCCAATGGGCCAAAGAGGGGAGCCATAAGACCTCCGAGGCACCGAGGACTAGGATGTTCCATGGAGCATCCAGACCCTCTACGCGCACGCCATGGTGCCCCAACTCCTCGAAGATTGTCTCGTTTTCTCCTTTCGTGTATCCTTATATATGAGGGGAAAAATCACCGTCCTTGGGTTACCGTGTTTTTCCAGAAATAAAGCATCACCACCATAGTGATCAAGGTTTTCGGGATAAGATGTATCTTTCTCTCTCCATGCTGAAGAAAGAGATTCAATGACATCTTTACCATCATTGTTGCTACACCAATCTCCACCGCCATGTGTTTGCCCCTCGCCACCATGTGTGAAAACTAAGCAGTTCTCTGTAAGCATATGGGGTGCATGAGAATTGGATGAGATTGATCATATAATAGTAGTATATGTTAGATTATAAGTCGGTTTAGTTTTTCTTGTGTCTCAAGTAAGGGTTAGCCGCATTGGCCCCTATATATTTTTTGTAAAACCGAACGTATCAATTATCAATTTATGAGACAAATCATATTCTTTCATGGTATTAGACACCGATCCGATCTAGGGTATGGCTCCTCCTCCCAAGCCGCCGCCGCCCGGTTACTTCGAGCGCCGCGACGCCCTTATCACCGCCAAAGCCAAAGCTCTTGCCTCCCAACTCTCCACCTCCCTCGTGCTAGCCCCTCCTCCCTCTGCTCTCTCCTACACAGATACAATAGCTGATGTTACACCCTTCATCCCAATTACATTAGATCTTGCTGCTCACAACTATTACCATTGGTGCCATTTGTTTGAATTTCATCTAGGGCGCTGCAATCTTCGCGGGCATGTCGATGGCTCCGTTCTGCCTCATCCCGATGATCCGCAATGGGTCAAGGACGATCTCGCCATCATCCAGTGGATCTATACCCGCGTCTCCACCGAGATCTTCAACCTCATCTTTCGCAGCGCCACCACTGCCTCCGCTCTTTGGTCGGCTCTTCGGCAGCTCTTCCAGGACAACGTCGACGGCCGCGTCACCAGCCTCAACAACGAGCTCCACAACACCGTCCAGGGCGACACCTCCATCAGCACCTACTGCCAGCACCTTAGTGCTATCACCGACGAGCTTCATGAACTCGGCGATCCCGTGTCCGATCGGCAGCTCATCAACATCCTCGTCGCCGTCTCAGCAACGACTTCGATGAGCAAGCGTCTTTCATCCCCATGATGTGCCCACGCCCCACCTTCGCCGAGGTCCGCTCCCTGCTGCAACACGTCGACACCACCCAAACTCGTAAGGCGGCCCGTCCTCAGGCCTTCGTCGCCGCTCCTCGCCCGCCGCCTCAACCTCCTGCGCCAGTGCCACCACCTCCCGCACCTACGCCGCAGCACCCTCCTGGGTGGCGCCCAAGTCCCAACTACAGGGGCAAAAACCCCATCTGGCGCCCTCCACGCCCGCCGCCGCCATCTGCGCCCGTCTATAGCACGTCGCCAGCGCCCATCTACAACGCCCCACCTCCCTCGGCTCCTTCAGGGTGGCGTCCCACGCAGGATCCATGGACATGCATGGTCCAAGCCTAGTCGATGCCATGGACAGCTCCCGCCTCGGCCGGCACTCCGCCGGCATACTTGGGCGGCTGGACGCCCGGCATGCGCCCACACACCGGCTCTCCAGGGCTGCTCACACCACGGCCTCCTCCGTAGGCGCACTATGCTGCTCCGCCACCCATGTATGGTGCGCCCTCGTCGCCACTCTACGCCAATCCGTATGGTGCCGCACCGTCCTCCCTCTACACCAACTCGGGAGGTGGCCTCGCTCCATACCAGCTGCCAACCATGCCCCTCGTGTCATCATCGTCGACCGCACCACCTCTCCTTCCTACTCCAACACCAACCTGGGATCAAGCCGCCTTTCTACAGGCCATGAACAATTTTGCTGCTCAAGGGACCTCAGGTACGGACTGGATTTTCGACTCTGGTGCATCTAGTCACATGTTTTCATCACATAATATGCTGTCAAATTGCACTTCGACACCTTTTTCATCCATTACATTAGGCGATGGTTCCACTATTCCAATCTATTGTGTCGGTCATACAAATATTCCATCACCCATCAAACCTCTCCTCCTCCGCGATGCCCTAGTAGCACCAGCTCTTATAAAAAACCTAATCTCCGTTCGACAATTCACTCGTGATAATCTTGTCTCCGTTGAATTTGACTATTTTGGTTTATCTGTGAAGGCTTACCCGACCAAGGCGGAGATCGCTCGATTCAATAGTTCCGGAGACCTCTACACCATCCATGGAACCTCCACCGCCGCCCAACCCTCGTCCATGTTTGCCCCGGTGGAGCTTTGGCACCAGCGTTTAGGACATCCCAACACCGCCACCATGTTATCGTTCCTTAGTGATTTTTCTATCCCATGTAATAAATACACTCATGAGTCCTCAACTTGTGAATCGTGTCAACAAGGCAAACATGTCCGCCTCCCCTTTAGCTCCGCCACCTCTTTTAGTACTTTCCCTTTCGAGTTGCTACATTGTAATATTTGGACATCTCCACATAAAAGTATTTTAGGTTTTAAGTATTATCTCGTTATTTTAGATGACTTCACTCATTATACATGGATCTTTCCTCTCCAAAATAAATCTGATGTTCACACACTTTTTCTAAACTTTCAACGCTATGTAACCACACACTTTTTCCTCCCCATCCGTTTCATCCAATGTGACAATGGCCGTGAATTTAATAACTTTAGCAATAGAGAATTCTTTCTTAATCACGGCATTCTATTGCGTTTTTCGTGTCCATATACATCTCCCCAAAACGGCAAAGCTGAACAGTCCCTTCGCACTATCAATGACATTATCCGCACTCTCCTAATTCACTCCTCCCTACCACCACAATTTTGGGTTGAAGCACTTCGAACAGCCACCTATCTTTTAAATATACGACCCTCTAAAGCCAACCCAAATACTACACCATTCTTCTCCCTTTTTCTCTCTCACCCAAACTACTCTGAACTTCGAGTCTTTGGCTGTCTTTGCTTTCCCAATTCATACGCCACTTCTCCACACAAATTAGCTCCTCGCTCCGTGGCCTGCGTTTTGCTCGGTTACTCCGATGAACACAAAGGTTATCGATGTCTAGATATTCTTTCGGGACAAATCCACATCTCTCGCCATTGTAGAACACGTTTTTACCTATGCTACTCGCACACAACCTACTTCTCCCACACCAAACCCACCATCTCATCGTACCACTTTAACACCGCTTCACCTCACATCTCTTCCAAACCCTAACCCGGCAGCCCCTTCTCCCACAACCCCTACCCCAGTCGGCAACTCAACCCCCCCTCCTTCACCGCCATGCCCACCCTCCCCTCCCACGCCCGCCTCCTCTGCTGCGTCGGGCAACTCCGCTCCACCACCCTCTGATATACAACACACACACCCCTCCGCATCACGCCGTTCCTACAACTCAACCCCAAAACGCCCACAGCATGCGTACGCGTGCCAAATCAGGTTTCCGTCTACCTCAAACCCGTCTTAACCTCTCCGCCACCATCTCTATCTCCCCAATTCCTAAAACCTGCAAATCTGCCCTCTTAGATCCCAATTGGAAAACATCCATGCTTGATGAGTTTAATGCTCTTCTTCAAAATGACACATGGCAACTAGTTCCTCCTCCCACAGGTGCAAACATTGTTTCTGGCAAGTAGGTTTTTTGCCAAAGATTTCATTCTGCGGTTCTCTCTCTCGCTATAAAGCACGTTGGGTCTGTCGTGGTTTTTCACAACAACACGACATTGACTACAATGAAACCTTCTCTCCCGTTGTCAAACCAAGCACAATTCGAACCGTTCTTAGCATCGCCATCTCTTCATCCTGGCCTGTTCATCAACTCGATGTCAAAAATGCTTTTCTCAATGGTCATCTAAATGAAACTGTCTATTGTCAACAACCCTCAGGTTTCGAAGATTCCACCTATCCCTTTCATGTCTGTCTCTTAAAAAATCCTTGTATGGTCTTAAACAAGCTCCCCGTGCCTGGTTTCAGCATTTCTCCACTTTTATTCAAACTATAGGGTTTTCTCCCTCTCATTCCGACTCCTCTCTCTTTGTCTTTCATACTGACACTCATACCGCCTACTTGCTTCTCTATGTAGACGACATTGTTCTCACTGCCTCTATGCAAACTTTCCTTGATCATATCATCTCTCTTCTTAGCACCGAATTTTGTATGACTGACCTAGGTCTTCTTCATCATTTTTGGGTATTGCTGTCACTAGAGATTCTCACGGCCTCTTTCTCTCTCAGCGTCAGTATGTTCTTGATCTCCTCACACGTGCTGGTATGCTTGACTGTCATCCCTCTCGCACTCCAGTAGACACTACTTTTAAACTTTCTTCCACGGGTGATCCTTTTTCTGATCCTTCACTTTACCGTAGTCTAACTGGTGCACTTCAATATCTCACTATCACTCGTCCTGAAATTTCCTTTGTCGTCCAATATGCTTGCTTATTCATGCATGATCCTCGCATTTCCCACTTTAATCATGGTGCTCTCATTGCTCGTCGCATTCCTGTGTTGCTGCACTTACTGGAAGTACACCTTATCATCTTGGTGCTCTCATTGCTCGTCGCTTATCGAATAAGGGACCTATTTATGGAGGAATTGTTGCTTCACGTATTGTTGCATATCTAGGTCTTTCAGTTGATCCTAGTGATGAGAAATTAATTCCTATTAAGCTTGATATTGCTGCTATGAAGGGTCACCAATTTTTCAAAACTAACTCTAATTTAGAAAATATTGTCTATAGAATGTTGTTTATTGATAGGGATGAGTGGGAAATCCCTTTGCCGCAGGACGATTTGTTCAGTGTTCGCAGGAGGCCGTGGTCGCGCTCCAATGAGGAGGTGGATGAGCAGCTGAGGATACTTGGCTTTCACCAGCAGCACGACTCAAAGGACGCCGAGCCCTCTGACGGGTACACCGTCACGTATCCTGGTGCGTCCTCCAGCTTGTACCAAGGACAGGATCCTCCTTCATCATATTATGGAGGTGCCACCTCATGGGAACCGTGGGGTTGATCTTCACTTAGGCCAAAAGCCTAAGCTTGGGGGGAGGTACACCGACATCTCACTCATCTACATATCATATCTTGTCGGTACCTTGTATATCCATGTTTCGATTTTCTTTCTTTCGTTTTATTGCTTGTTGTTTATTTCTGTTTTCCAAAACACGAAAAGAACAAAAATATTTTTGTTGTTTCTCTCTATTTATTTATTTATTTAGTATTAGTTTGCTTAGTTTTTAATTCGGGTTGCTATTCAAATATCCAAAAAGATTTTGCTTTGTTTGCCTGTTTTCTTTTGTTCTTGTTTCCAGTTCGAAAAGAGCAAAAATATTTTTTGTTCTTCTTTGGTTTTGTAAAGTTTATTATGGAGTTCAGCGGTCTCCGGTGGTTGGAGCTTGGTTTTCATTTCATATTATTCAAGCCACACAAGTGAAAGGCACTAATGACGATCTACGACAACTCGAATGTGGTGAGAGGCTGGTATGAACTCTATTTGTTTTCATTTTTGTACATATACTCATCCATGTGAGCATGCTTAGTTGGTTCATGCGAGGTATATGTCATTTAATGAAAGTCTAGTAGTTCATGATCTCTCATGTTTAGCTCCAATTTATTAATAATGAGTATCATGTCATAAATATTTGCTTGCATTGTTTTATTCATAGATAGGTATGACATTGTGGTATCCTCCTCTGAATAATTTATTTGAATTGACTTGGCACATGCTCACGCATGCATATGACTGAAAAACAAAAAGTCAATTAAGCCTCGATGATTTACTTTGCTTCAGAGTTCTTGTATAACTTTTATGCCTCCGTTAATTTTATTTTGTCGCAAGCATGATTATGACGGTTATTGCTCTGTTGATTGTCGCTTCCTAGTCTATTGCTAGCCTTCACTTGTACTCAGCGGGAATGCTGCTCGTGCTTCCAAATCCCTAAAAACCAAGTTATTCCAAAGTGTCCACCATAAATACCTATGCATGGCATTTCAAACCATTCCAAGTAAATTTTCATGTGCTACCTTTAAAACCTTCAAAGTACTTCTCAATTTATGTCGATGTTTTATAGCTCATGAGGAAGTATGTGGTGTTTTATCTTTCAATCTTGTCAGTCAGACTTTCACCAATGGACTAGTGGCATATACATCCGCTTACCCAATAATTTTGCAAAAAGAGCTGGCAACGGGGTGCCCAGCCACAATTAATTACAACTTTCATTAATAATTCTCTTCACATGTTTTTCCCTGATTTATCAGTAAGCAACTTAATTTGCAAATAGACACTCCTCCATGGTATGTGAATGTTGGAAGGCACCCGAGGATTCGGTTAGCCATGGCTTGTGTAAGCAAAGGTTGGGAGGAGTGTCATCCATAATGAAACTAAAATACATGTGTAAACAAAAGAGAGGAGGGATAATTTACCTTGCTGGTAGAGATAACGTCCTTCATGGGAGCCGCTCTTGAAAGTCTGGTTGACAAGGTAGTTAGAGTGCCCACTATCATTCGTTGACAACAACAAACACCTCTCAAAACAATTTTACTTCTGTTTTAAAAATGAAAAGCTCTAGCACATGTTAATCCCTGCTTCCCTCTGCGAAGGGTCAACCTTTAACTTTTATGTTGAGTCACCATCCTTTATTTGAGCACCTTCTTGGGAGCATAATTGTCATTCTTAGTGTAATATGTTTGTCCCAGAATATGGTTAACTATGGTATAACTTTGATACTTTTATCTTTGATAATCTTTACTTCTAGTCTTCCCATGAATTTCAGAGGTGCCTGGGCATTTATGTTTTGTTGTACAAATACGGGCAAGCGAGATACCACTTTATCATATCTTTTTATGAGCATTGCAATCCTACTGATAGATATGTTTCATGATGCTTATTATTAGTTTGTTGGTATATTTTTCATGATTGACATAACTATTAGATGACTTTATTTGCATTTAGCTTATTATGAATTGCCTAAGTACTCATCCATATAATGAGAATATTTACATCATATGAGCAAATGTGTTCGTGAAAGTTCTTTTATCGCACTCAGTTGTTAACTGAATTGCTTGAGGACAAGCAATAAGCTAAGCTTGGGGGGAGTTGATACGTCCAAAACGTATCTACTTTCCCGAACACTTTTGCTATTGTTTTGCCTCTAATTTGTGTATTTTGGATAAAACTAACACGGACTAACGCTGTTTTCAGCAGAATTGCCCTGGTGTCTTATTTTTGAGCAGAAAATCAACTTTCAGGAAAATCGCCGGAAATAATTGCAATGGGCCTATTTTTACAGAAGACCCACGGAGCCAGAAGACGAGACGGACGGGGGCCACGAGGCGCGCACACCACGTGGCGGCGCTGTGGGCCCATGGCCGCGCCGCCACATGGGGACGCCGCCTCGGCCAGCCCCGGGCGCTCCCCTCTGGACTACTTAAAGCCCTTGACCTAAAAACACACGGGGGTTCGACCAATTTTCCAGAAGACATCCAGAACTCCGCCGCCATCGAAAACCCTATTTCGGGATCAGAAACTCCGTTCTGGCACCCTGTCGGGACGGGGAATTGGAGGAGATCATCGCCATCATCGCCACCGACACCTCTCCATCGACCATCCATGTTTCCCCCATCCATGTGTGAGTAAATCCCCGCTGTAGGCTGAACGGGATGGTAGGGATTGGATGAGATTGTTCATGTAATAGCCATAAGATTGTTAGGGCATGGTGCCAAGTATCTGTTATTGGTACTTTTCTGATATTGTTGCAACTTGTTATGCTTAATGCTTGTCACTTAGGGCCCGAGTGCCATGATTTCAGATCTGAACATGTTATTGATTCATGATGATATTCATTGTTTTATGATCTTACATGCAAGTTGTATACACATATTGCTGCCCGGAACCCGAGGCCCCAAAGTGACAGAAATTGAGATAACCGGAGGGGAAGGCTGTGATATGAGGATCACATGTGTTCACGGAGTGTTAATGCTTTGCTCTGGTACTCTATTAAAAGGAGTACCTTAATTACCAGTAGTTTCCCTAGAGGCCCGGCTGCCACCGGCTGGTAGGACAAAAGATGTTGTGCAAGTTTCTCATTGTGAGCACGTACGACTATATACAGAACACATGCCTATGGTTATTTAGTACTTGGATATTGTTTTATTATTATCTGCAAATGCCTTGTCTTGATTATTACATGAGTTATCTTATCCATGCAGCGCCCGTTCATCCATCCCTATGCCTGCAGTGTTTTAATCCTGCTGTTTACTATAATCAATACTGCTGTCTTTATTACACTGCTGCTTATATTTCACTACTGCTACTGCTATAAAACTGTTGCTACTGATAAACTATTGCGAGCAAGTCTGTTTCCAGGTGCAGCTGAATTGACAACTCCGCTGTTAAGGCTTACAAATATTCTTTGGATCCTCTTGTGTCAAATCAATAAATTGGGTTTTACTTCCCTCGAAGACTGTTGCAATCCCCTATACTTGTGGGTCATCACTTACCAATAAAGCTAGGTTCCCCGACAACGGCGCCAGAAAATGTCTTGATACTCACAAGTATAGGGGATCGTTGAAATCTTCGATGGGAAGTATTACCCAAATTTATAATTCGACTCAAGGGGAACACAATAATACCAATAAGACTTTAGTAATTAACAAGTCACTCTCAAACACACATGTATATCAATAAACTCACAAATCAAGTGGTGATTTTAAAGTAGTTGATTCAAAGCAGTAAAAGCAAACAGTAAATAAAAGCAGCAAATTTCCAGTTTTTACCGAAAGTAGTAGTATGAAACTTTCAGTGGCTAAAGACATAGACATGGCGCAGAAATGGGGTAATATATGGATAATAATATTGATCATATAATGTAATCGAACTAACATAGAATTCATCTCTAATTCAGTTGTGTGTTGGTGTGTGATCCAAATATAGTCATGCGTCTAACTAAAACAATTTGCATAACATCTTTTGTCCTGCTTTCCCATTTTACCGGGGCTAACTTGGAACTACAAGAAATTAAGGTCTACCCTTTCAAATAGACTGGAACAAAGCAGTAAGATTCATGAACACACATAATCCTCGAACTATCACACATTTCTCTTGTTTTTCCCTATTTGTCGCCATAGGGATTCGTAGGTTCAACATAATAACAAGTAATACACCTTGCATGATAAAGCAATATAGGTTTAGTACTGAAATTATGTCACTCGGGCCCTAGTAACAAGCATTAAACATAGCAAAGGTGTACCAACACTCATACATGAATATCTTCAAGATGAACACCTCAAATATCAATATATCTGGATGATTACATGATCAATCTCATCCAAAATCCATGCACCTCTTAAGCCTACAGAGAACTACTCACTCCTGGTGATGGAGATTGAGTCCAAGATGGTTGGTGATGACGTCGATGGCGGTGATGATCAAGAAGCCCTCGAAATCCCTCTCTCTGAGATGGAGCGCAGGATCAATCTAACCCCTGAAATGAAGATCATGGTCTCGGCGGCGCTCTGTTTCGCGAAACATCGTGTCCTTCCAGGGGTAGTTTTTTTAGGGTATATAAGGCACCACGTGAACGGGGGAGGCAAGACGATGACGAGGGCCAAACGGGCCCGGTGGCGTGCCCAAAGAAGGCGGGCGCGCAACCTAGCCTTGTTTGGGCCTCGTGGATCCCCTCTCGTGATCCAATGCTCCAAGACCTTCCTTTTCATGAAAAACTTCCATGGTATTTTTCCCCGATTATATTTCCTGCGAAAACTTGACAAAAGGATACTTTGCTAAAAACATCATCAAATTTAGCAGTTTCATCCATGTATGGTGAGATTCTGGAGCAAATCATTTGGCAAAGTGCTTGGAAAAGTAGATACATTTGAGATGTCTCATGGTGCAACACACACCTTGTTTGGTTGCAGACATGATCGTGTTGTGGTAACCCCTTCCATTTGAGTGGCGAGGTTACCCAGTAGTGCTAACTAAATAACAACACATTCAGGAACATTCAGTTCATCAAAAGGTGTTGGTAATACACCGCAAGTTGTTACCGTATTGGGTGATGCATCACATGTGCATCACACGAGGGGTTAGTATATACCACCTCGAACAAGTTCATCATTACAAACAGGGGATCAGGTTCAAGGAAGTCCTAGCTAATGTAGGGATATGAGACTACCTCCAAAAATACGCATGACCCTTTAGCAGATAATTACCATTGTCGAGAGGATGATGAAGAACGAAGCTGAAGAACAAAGCAGCAAACATATTTATAGCCAGGTCCTCTTCTTCTTGTCTGCAATGAAGTTGAGTGCCCTGACCAGCAAAGTGAGGTTGGTATCTGATGTCTACGCCCCCCCTCCTTTTCCTGTAGACAGTGTTGGGCCTCCAAGAGCAGAGGTTTGTAGAACAGCAGCAAGTTTTCCCTTAAGTGGATCACCCAAGGTTTATCGAACTCAGGGAGGAAGAGGTCAAAGATATCCCTCTCATGCAACCCTGCAACCACAAAGCAAGAAGTCTCTTGTGTCCCCAACACACCTAATAGGTGTACTAGTTCGGCGAAGAGATAGTGAAATACAGGTGGTATGAATATATATGAGCAGTAGCAACGGTGCCAGAAAATAGCTTGCTGGCGTGTAGTTGATGGTGGTAGTATTGCAGCAGTAGTAACGCAGTAAAACAGTAAACAAGCAGCGATAGCAGTATTTAGGAACAAGGCCTAGGGATTACACTTTCACTAGTGGACACTCTCAACATTGATCACATAACAGAATAGATAAATGCATACTCTACACTCTTGTTGGATGATGAACACATTGCGTAGGATTACACGAACCCTCAATGCCGGAGTTAACAAGCTCCACAATTCAATGTTCATATTTAAATAACCTTAGAGTGTAAGATAGATCAATAAGACTAAACCAAGTACTAACGTAGCATGCACACTGTCACCTTCATGCTAAGAAAGGAGGCATAGAACACATCGATACCATCATAGCAATAGTTAACTTCGCAATCTGCAAGAGATCATGATCATAGCATAAACCAAGTACTAACACGGATGCACACACTGTCACCATTACACCGTGCAGGAGGAATAAAACTACTTTAATAACATCACTAGAGTAGCACATAGATAAATTGTGATACAAAATACATTGCAATCATAAAGAGATATAAATAAGCACTTCACTATGCCATTCATAACAGTGAATAAGTATTCTGTGAAATATAGCCTAAGAGACCCACACGGTGCACACACTGTCACCTTTACACACGTGGGACAAGGAGTCTCCGGAGATCACATAAGTAAAATTCACTTGACTAGCATAATGACATCTAGATTACAAGCATCATCATATGAATCTCAATCATGTAAGGCAGCTCATGAGATTATTGTATTGAAGTACATAGGAGAGAGATGAACCACATAGCTACCGGTACAGCCCCGAGCCTCGATGGAGAACTACTCCCTCCTCATGGGAGCAGCATCGGTGATGAAGATGGCGGTGGAGATGGCAGCGGTGTCGATGGAGAAGCCTTCCGGGGGCACTTCCCCGTTCCGGCAGCGTGCCGGAACAGAGACTCCTGTCCCCCAGATCTTGGCTTCGCGATGGCGGCGGCTCTGGAAGGTTTCTGTGGGTTTCGTCGAACGTCATAGGGTTTTCGCGACGGAGGCTTTAAATAGGCGGAAGGGCAGCCTTGGAGGGGGTCTGGGGCCACCACACCATAGGGCGGCGTGGCCCCCCCTCTTGCCGCGCCAGGGTGTGGTGTGGGCCCCCCAGGGCTTCCCTCTGGCGGCTCTCGGGTGTTCTGGATGCTTCCGGGCAAAATAGGAACCTGGGCGTTGATTTCGTCCAATTCCGAGAATATTTCGTTACTAGGATTTCTGAAACCAAAAACAACAGAAAACAGGAACTGGCACTTCGGCATCTTGTTAATAGGTTAGTTCCAGAAAATGCACGAATATGACATAAAATGTGCATAAAACATGTAGATATCATCAATAATGTGGCATGGAACATAAGAAATTATCGATACATCGGAGACGTATCAGCATCCCCAAGCTTAGTTTCTGCTCGTCCCTAGCAGGTAAACGATAACAAAGATAATTTCTGGAGTGACATGCCATCATAACCTTGATCATACTATTTGTAAAGCATATGTAGTGAATGCAGCGATCAAAACAATGTATATGACATGAGTAAACAACTGAATCATATAGCAAAGACTTTTCATGAATAGTACTTCAAGCATCAATAAGTCTTGCATAAGAGTTAACTCATAAAGCAATAAATCAAAGTAAAGGTATTGAAGCAACACAAAGGAAGATTAAGTTTCAGCGGTTGCTTTCAACTTATAACATGTATATCTCATGGATAATTGTCAACATAGAGTAATATAATAAGTGCAATATGCAAGTATGTAGGAATCAATGCACAGTTCACACAAGTGTTTGCTTCTTGAGGTGGAGAGAAATAGGTGAACTGACTCAACAATGAAAGTAAAAGAATGGTCCTCCATAGAGGAAAAGCATCGATTGCTATATTTGTGCTAGAGCTTTGATTTTGAAAACATGAAACAATTTTGTCAACGGTAGCAATAAAGCATATGTATCATGTAAATTATATCTTACAAGTTGCAAGCCTCATGCATAGTATACTAATAGTGCCCGCACCTTGTCCTAATTAGCTTGGACTACCGGATCATCACAATGCACATGTTTTAACCAAGTGTCACAAAGGGGTACCTCTATGCCGCCTGTACAAAGGTCTAAGGAGAAAGCTCGCATTGGATTTCTCGCTATTGATTATTCTCAACTTAGACATCCATACCGGGACAACATAGACAACAGATAATGGACTCCTCTTTAATGCATAAGCATGTGGCAACAATTAATAATTTTCTCATATGAGATTGAGGATATATGTCCAAAACTGAAACTTCCACCATGGATCATGGCTTTAGTTAGCGGCCCAATGTTCTTCTCTAACAATATGCATGCTTAACCATAAGGTGGTAGATCTCTCTTACTTCAGACAAGACGAACATGCATAGCAACTCACATGAAATTCAACAAAGAGTAGTTGATGGCGTCCCCAGTGAACATGGTTATCGCACAACAAGCAACTTAATAAGAGATAAAGTGCATAAGTACATATTCAATACCACAATAGTTTTTAAGCTATTTGTCCCATGAGCTATATATTGCAAAGGTGAATGATGGAATTTTAAAGGTAGCACTCAAGCAATTTACTTTGGAATGGCGGAGAAATACCATGTAGTAGGTAGGTATGGTGGACACAAATGGCATAGTGGTTGGCTCAAGTATTTGGATGCATGAGAAGTATTCCCTCTCGATACAAGGTTTAGGCTAGCAAGGCTATTTGAAACAAACACAAGGATGAACCGGTGCAGCAAAACTTACATAAAAGACACATTGTAAACATTATAAGACTCTACACCGTCTTCCTTGTTGTTCAAACTCAATACTAGAAATTATCTAGACCTTAGAGAGACCAAATATGCAAACCAAATTTTAGCATGCTCTATGTATTTCTTCATTAATGGGTGCAAAGTATATGATGCAAGAGCTTAAACATGAGCACAACAATTGCCAAGTATCACATTATCCAAGACATTTTAGCAATTTACTACATGTATCATTTTCCAATTCCAACCATATAACAATTAACGAAGCAGTTTCAACCTTCGCCATGAAAATTAAAAGCTAAGAACACATGTGTTCATATGAACCAGCGGAGCGTGTCTCTCTCCCACACAAGCATGATGTAATCCAATTTATTCAAACACAAACAAAAATAAAAGCATACAGACGCTCCAAGTAAAGCACATAAGATGTGACCGAATAAAAATATAGTTTCAAGAGAAGGAACCTGATAATTTGTCGATGAAGAAGGGGATGCCTTGGGCATCCCCAAGCTTAGACGCTTGAGTCTTCTTGATATATGCAGGGGTGAACCACCGGGGCATCCCCAAGCTTAGATGCTTGAGTCTTCTTGATATATGCAGGGGTGAACCACCGGGGCATCCCCAAGCTTAGAGCTTTCACTCTTCTTGATCATAGTATATCATCCTCCTCTCTTGACCCTTGAAAACTTCCTTCACACCAAACTTCTCATAAACTTCATTAGAGGGGTTAGTACATAATCAAAAACTCACATGTTCAGAGGTGACACAATCATTCTTAACACTTCTGGACATTGCTCAAAGCTACTGGAAGGTAATGGAACAAAGAAATCCACCCAACACAGCGAAAGAAGCAATGCGAAATAAAAGGCAGAATCTGTCAAAACAGAACAGTCCGTAAAGACGAATTTTTAATAAATACTTCCGTTGCTCAGATCAGAAAACTCAAAACTAATGAAAGTTGCGTACATATCTGAGGAACACGCACGTAAATTGGCATATTTGTCTGATTTTTCTACAGAGAAAATAGCCCAGATTCGTGACAGATAGAAATCTGTTTCTGCGCAGAAATCCAAATCTAGTATCAACCTTCGATTAGAGGCTTCACTTGGCACAACAAAACACAAAACTAAGATAAGGAGAGGTTTCTACAGTAGTAAAAAACTTCCAAGACACAAATATAAAACAAAGTACTGTAGCAAAATAACACATGGGTTATCTCCCAAGAAGTTCTTTCTTTATAGCCATTAAGATGGGCTCAGCAGTTTTAATGATGCACTCGCAAGAAATAGTATTTGAAGCAAAAGAGAGCATCAAGAGGCAAATTCAAAACACATTTAAGTCTAACATGCTTCCTATGCATAGGAATCTTGTAAATAAACAAGTTCATGAAGAGCAAAGTAACAAGCATAGGAAGATAAAACAAGTGTAGTTTCAAAAATTTCAGCACATAGAGAGGTGTTTTAGTAACATGAAAATTTCTACAACCATATTTTCCTCTCTCATTATAACTTTCAGTAGTATCATGAGCAAACTCAACAATATAACTATCACATAAAGCATTCTTATCATGAGTCTCATGCATAAAATTATTACTCTCCACATAAGCATAATCAATTTTATTAGTAATAGTGGGAGCAAATTCAACAAAGTAGCTATCATTATATATAGGAGGCATATTGTAATCATAATCAAATTTACTCTCCATAGTAGGTGGCAACAAAAGACTACTATCATTATAATCATCATAAATAGGAGGCAAAGTATCATCAAAGAAAATTTTCTCCTCAATGCTTGGGGGACTAAAAAGATCATGAAAACCAGCTTCCCCAAGCTTAGAACTTTCTATATCATTATCAACAATGGTGTTCAAAGCGTTCATACTAATATTACTACCAGCATGCAAATAAGATTCTATGGGTTTTTTAATTTTCGCATCAAACAATCCATGTTTTAAATCAGGAAATAGAATAAGAAGCTCATTCTTGTCCATTATGCCAAACTAGTGTAAACAAGAAACAAAAAGATGCAATTGCAGGATCTAAAGGAAATAGCTTTGAGTACTTACAACGGCGGAAAATAGCTTGGTAGCCGAGGTCCGGAGTGTGAGTACATTTTTACCTTTCCTCCCCGGCAACGGCGCCAGAAAATAGCTTGATGTCTACGCCCCCCCTCCTTTTCCTGTAGACAGTGTTGGGCCTCCAAGAGCAGAGGTTTGTAGAACAGCAGCAAGTTTTCCCTTAAGTGGATCACCCAAGGTTTATCGAACTCAGGGAGGAAGAGGTCAAAGATATCCCTCTCATGCAACCCTGCAACCACAAAGCAAGAAGTCTCTTGTGTCCCCAACACACCTAATAGGTGTACTAGTTCGGCGAAGAGATAGTGAAATACAGGTGGTATGAATATATATGAGCAGTAGCAACGGTGCCAGAAAATAGCTTGCTGGCGTGTAGTTGATGGTGGTAGTATTGCAGCAGTAGTAACGCAGTAAAACAGTAAACAAGCAGCGATAGCAGTATTTAGGAACAAGGCCTAGGGATTACACTTTCACTAGTGGACACTCTCAACATTGATCACATAACAGAATAGATAAATGCATACTCTACACTCTTGTTGGATGATGAACACATTGCGTAGGATTACACGAACCCTCAATGCCGGAGTTAACAAGCTCCACAATTCAATGTTCATATTTAAATAACCTTAGAGTGTAAGATAGATCAATAAGACTAAACCAAGTACTAACGTAGCATGCACACTGTCACCTTCATGCTAAGAAAGGAGGCATAGAACACATCGATACCATCATAGCAATAGTTAACTTCGCAATCTGCAAGAGATCATGATCATAGCATAAACCAAGTACTAACACGGATGCACACACTGTCACCATTACACCGTGCAGGAGGAATAAAACTACTTTAATAACATCACTAGAGTAGCACATAGATAAATTGTGATACAAAATACATTGCAATCATAAAGAGATATAAATAAGCACTTCACTATGCCATTCATAACAGTGAATAAGTATTCTGTGAAATATAGCCTAAGAGACCCACACGGTGCACACACTGTCACCTTTACACACGTGGGACAAGGAGTCTCCGGAGATCACATAAGTAAAATTCACTTGACTAGCATAATGACATCTAGATTACAAGCATCATCATATGAATCTCAATCATGTAAGGCAGCTCATGAGATTATTGTATTGAAGTACATAGGAGAGAGATGAACCACATAGCTACCGGTACAACCCCGAGCCTCGATGGAGAACTACTCCCTCCTCATGGGAGCAGCAGCGGTGATGAAGATGGCGGTGGAGATGGCAGCAGTGTCGATGGAGAAGCCTTCCGGGGGCACTTCCCTGTTCCGGCAGCGTGCCGGAACAGAGACTCCTGTCCCCCAGATCTTGGCTTCGCGATGGCGGCGGCTCTGGAAGGTTTCTGTGGGTTTCGTCGAACGTCATAGGGTTTTCGCGATGGAGGCTTTAAATAGGCGGAAGGGCAGCCTTGGAGGGGGTCTGGGGCCACCACACCATAGGGCGGCGCGACCCCCCTCTGGCCGCGCCAGGGTGTGGTGTGGGGCCCCCAGGGCTTCCCTCTGGTGGCTCTCGGGTGTTCTGGATGCTTCCGGGCAAAATAGGAACCTGGGCGTTGATTTCGTCCAATTCCGAGAATATTTCGTTACTAGGATTTCTGAAACCAAAAACAGCAGAAAACAGGAACTGGCACTTCGGCATCTTGTTAATAGGTTAGTTCCAGAAAATGCACGAATATGACATAAAATGTGCATAAAACATGTAGATATCATCAATAATGTGGCATGGAACATAAGAAATTATCGATACGTCGGAGACGTATCAGTATCTATGCTCCTTGCAGACAAAACGGGGCGTGAGGATTGTATCCATCTGAGCATAGTTCGTGATCGGGGTATTGACGTACTCACGATGCCTCGGGTAGCACTGTAATTCGTAAGAAGCAAGTGTCTGGTCGGATGAAAATGAGCTATTGTAAGAACAAGAAAGGAACTCCGTGAAATTTATTACCTCCAGGCACTCTTGCAACCTCTCTTCATCTCCAATATAGAAGCATCAACCATGTTTGCTCCACTAGAGATCGCGATCGGATTTGATCTACCTTATGACGCTCCACTTGGTCCTCCACTTTCTGATGTGGTTCTAGACCTGAAAATTGCTCACATGTATGCCAGTGAATACAAGAACATCATCAGCTACCTTCTTCATATGTGCCTCTTTGAATCCTAGTTAAATCAGACGCATGCATGTATTGAAGAACTCAACCAAGCGGTTCAGCACAAACTCGTACATCTTTTGTTGCCAAACCATGGCACGTTTGTGTGAAAACAGGGAATCATAAGCATTGGCGGATGGAGTAGAAAGATCAGGAGAGCCCAGTGACATGATCGCTTACATGGCAAGTACCACATGAACATATCTAAGCATTAGCACATGAATGAGCTACCACATGGACATTTGTAAGCATTTGCACATCAATTAAGTACCACAAAAATACCCATATGCATTTGCACATCAATGAAGTACCACAAGAAGATCCATAAGCATTTGCACATCAATGAAGTACCACAAGAATGTTGACACGAAAGAAACTACAACATGAACATCCGTAAGCATTTGCACATCAATGAACCACCATAAGCTACAACCACAAAAGAAGGAGCCTCCTTACATTCAGAGGATCCACACGTAGCACCGAGGTCGGGTAAGAAGGAGACCCTAGTGATGCATGTAAAATGCATACATGAACTTTGCACTTCAATGAAGAACCATAAGCTACAACCACAAAAGAGGAGCCTCCTTACAGTCAGAAGATCCACATGCATCCCTGAGGTCGGGGAAGAAGGAGACCCTAGTGATGCATGTAAAATGCACACATGAACTTTGTACTTTATTAACACATATTCCCACATATTTTCAACGTATATGATGTTACTTGCATGTTTTATATTGATTTATGGGGATTTACCAGTGATAACCTTCATTTGGGTTATAACTCTGCAGAACAGGAAAACCCTATTTTGCGTATTTTTCACTTTCAGGGACCTATACGGAGTCAAATTAAGATAGGGTTTTGGCGAGGTCAATATTTCATCACGAGAAGCGGCTGGAGAACCTGGACCTCACGAGGAAGGGTTGGAGGCCCAAAAGAGACCAAGTTGTGTGCCCATCAGGGGGGCCACCTGCCCTCTTTTCGTTGTCGACCGTCTGATTCGCTTCAATCTTGCGCCAACCGACTTCATTTGACCTAAAAAATCCTATATATATGACCCCTAGGGTTTCCTCGAGAAGAGCATCGCAGAAACACAGAAACACGAAAATAGAGGCTGCAACAGCAAAGATTGGAGGGGGAAACTCCGCCAGAGCCGCCGCCGAAGGGGATGTCCACCTTCTCCAACGTGTTCCACATCAACACCATGATGAACGGGAGTAGTCCACCTCTGGACTATGGATTTATGGCAGTAGCTTGATCTTTTTCTCTCTTGTTTTTCATAGATCTTAGTACCATATGAGCTGCCCAACATGATTATGGTCATATATGTAATTTCTATATGGTGAATCTTTATTCTATGCTATTGTGATATGAGATTCGAATCTATTATGTGTAAGATGTATTGATAGATGCATATTATGTACCCCATTCTTAAGTATTGGTTTTGATCCAACTTGTATGCAAGAACGTGTGTGGGGAGATGTGTGTATTAGATGGAGTAGCATCGTTTTAGTGGTTTGATAGGGACAACAAATTCATGATCCATTATGGTTCGGCCTTTTCCTTTGTTACCTCACTACGGGTAAAGTGAATGCATGTGCTATGTTCATCACATGACAAAAGTGATGATCTTGTTTGTTCAAGGTATTTGATTTGATATTCAAACATCATGTCAAAATACTTATGGCTATGCTCTGTTAATTCTTAATATACAAGATTCCATGAAGTTTTCCCTTTTTTGTGGAGTATAAGAGAGATGTGTTGCATGATCTCTATGTTAGGACGTGATGCCCATATGAATACTTATCAAACATATATTGAAGTTCCACCTATATTATCTCATTGATGAATTGTTATTATCCACTACAACTTTAAAAAGAGAGTAGACAAGTGAACCCATGAATCCCGGTTCAATTTTAATCATAAGAAACACCTTTCCATTGCATTTATATTACTTTCTGTTTGCAGCAATATTTTAATCCGAAAATCCAAAAATATGTAGTTTACTTAATCATACACAAAACCCAAAATTAACTATCTCTTTATTTCATTTACTTAGTTTTCAGTGCTTATTTACCTTACTTTACTTTTACTGCATCTTTTATTTACAACTACTAATACGCTTTGAAGGATTGTAGAAGAAGAGATAAAGAGACAACTCTTATCCAATTCTTCGAGAGTTTGATATAAAACCTCGAGTCACCCTTGTGGGGAAAATTCTTCGTTGATTACACCACTCTGCACTTGCAATCCCAATGCCATCACCTGACGCAGCAGCAAGCAGCACAAACCATCCCTGTGCTATAGTAAGATGCAACCACGACAACCATGGAAGTGCGAGACGGAGATCATGTCACGGCGAACGACGACGAAGGAACGACCTACAGTGGAGGCTCTCAAATCACCGTGTGTACGTACAAGTTCTAATCGATCTAAGGCTAGGGTTTCAGAAGCCTACAACAACCGAAGGGATCGATGCAGAGGATGAAGACGACAAGCTGTTGCCAGTCGCCGCCGCCACGGCCAACGTTGATGCCGCTAGCCTTGCCGAGCTTGCGGGCTAGGACGGGCCAGCCATGTCGCTACATCTTAAAGGGTGGATGAGCTCAAAATGGGGGATGGGGGATTTGGAATTGGCGATGAGAGAGTCGCTCCTATATACAGTGGAGAAATTTTGAGGGTGGTGACCGAATTCATCCCGTCAGTTTTTTGTCGTTCCGCGCGAGCTCGCGCCATCTCCCCTCGATGGCTCTGTGGGAACGTGATGTTGTCGCTTTTTGCGGAGATGAGGGTGGCTTGCTGGAAAAGGCAGATTCAAGAGTTCCTCCCAGGCCTAGCCCATGGTGCCTTAAAACCGTGTTGTGCAACAACACGGAGTAGCCCAGGAAACCAATCATCCCAAAACGGTGCCCCCATTGCGAGCCAAGGGAAGCCCGGGATACCAAATGCGCCCCATACGGTGAGTCCATAATTGTGGGTAAGGAACAGTGTTGTACAACTATTGCGAATATTGTTTAGGCAGTAGCTATTTAAAAAATGTTTTTATCATTCCTGCCACTATGACCAACGTGAATCTCAGATAGTTCATTTGACAGATGGAAACCTCAATCTTGCCATTGTTCAGTTACAAAAATCCTCAGTTTTTTCATTTCATCATCTCCACAGTTAGTCTATTATCAGTTTTGCCATTTGAAGAGTGGAGGCAGATGAAAATGCATTTAATATATCAAAGTGGCAAACATTCAACATTTAGAAATACCAACAAAGAGCTAGATAATGTTCTTTCTACAAAGTCACGTATCCACAAATTGCTACACTTGGTATACAAACTATTTTGGTCCGTATGCATGAATTATTTTAGTCTGAATTTGACTAGTAAGAGACCACCAATGTGAAGGAGATATGCCCTAGAGGCAATAATAAAGTGGTTATTATTTATATCCCTATGTTTATGATAAATGTTTATATGTCATGCTATAATTGTATTAACCGAAACATTAGTACATGTGTGATATGTAGACAAACAAAGAGTCCCTAGTATGCCTCTAAACTAGCTTGTTGATTAATGGATGATTAGTTTCATAATCATGAACATTAGATGTTATTAATAACAAGGTTATATCATTATATGAATGATGTAATGGACACACCCAATTAAGCGTAGCATAAGATCTCGTCATTAAGTTATTTGCTATAAGCTTTTGATACATAGTTACCTAGTCCTTATGACCATGAGATCATGTAAATCACTTATACCAGAAAGGTACTTTGATTACACCAAACGCCACTGCGTAAATGGGTGGTTATAAAGGTGGGATTAAGTATCCGGAAAGTATGAGTTGAGGCATATGGATCAACAGTGGGATTTGTCCATCCCGATGACGGATAGATATACTCTGGGCCCTCTCGGTGGAATGTCGTCTAATGTCTTGCAAGCATATGAATAAGTTCATAAGAGACCACATACCACGGTACGAGTAAAGAGTACTTGTCAGGAGACGAGGTTGAACAAGGTATAGAGTGATACCGAAGATCAAACCTCGGACAAGTAAAATATCGCGTGACAAAGGGAATTGGTATCGTATGTGAATGGTTCATTCGATCACTAAATTCATCGTTGAATATGTTGGAGCCATTATGGATCTCCAGATCCCGCTATTGGTTATTGGTCGGAGTGAGTACTCAGCCATGTCCGCATAGTTCACGAACCGTAGGGTGACACACTTAAAGTTGGATGTTGAAATGGTAGAACTTGAATATGGAATGGAGTTCGAATATTTGTTCGGAGTCCCGGATGAGATCCCGGACATCACGAGGAGTTCCGGAATGGTCCGGAGAATAAGATTCATATATAGGATGTCATTTTATGTGAATTAAAATGATGCGGAAGGTTCTATGGAAGGTTCTAGAAAAGTCCGGAAGAAACCACCAAGGAAGGTGGAGTCCCGGAGGGACTCCACCTCCATGGCCGGCCAACCCTAGAGGGGGAGGAGTCCCAAGTGGACTCCCCCAAAGGGGGGCCGGCCACCCCCTCCATGGAAGGTGGAACTCCCCCCTCTAGTGGGAGTCCTAGCTTGGGTAGGTTTCCCTATCATATGGAAGGTTTTGGGTTCGGGTCTTATTCGGAGACTTGTAGTCCAACCCTTGGGGCTTCCACCTATATAATGAGGGACAAGGGGAGGGGGCCGGCCACCTCAAGACCACCACCTGGCCGCACCCCCCAAGTGGCCGGCCACCCCCTCCCAAACCCTAGCCGCCCCCCTCTCCTCCATAGCTCCCGCGTGCTTTAGCGAAGCTCCGCCGGAGTTCTCCACCGCCACCGACACCACGCCGTCGTGCTGTCGGATTCAAGAGGAGCTACTACTTCCGCTGCCCGCTGGAACGGGAGGTGGACGTCGTCTTCATCAACAACCGAACGTGTGACCGAGTACGGAGGTGCTGCCCGTTCGTGGCGCCGGAGGGATCGTGATCAAGATCTTCTACGCGCTTTTGCAAGCGGCAAGTGAACGTCTACCGCAGCAATAAGAGCCTCCTCTTGTAGGCTTTGGAATCTCTTCAAGGGTGAGACTCGATAAACCCCTCGTTGCTACCGTCTACTAGATTGCATCTTGGCTTGGATTGCGTGTTCGCGGTAGGAAATTTTTTGTTTTCTATGCAACGTTATCCTACAGTGGTATCAGAGCCGTGTCTATGCATAGATGGTTGCACGAGTAGAACACAATGGTTTTGTGGGCGTTGATGCTCTTGTTATCTTTAGTTTGAGTACTTTGCATCTTTGTGGCATAGTGGGATGAAGCGGCTCGGACTAACTTTACATGACCGCGTTCATGAGACTTGTTCCTCGTTCGACATGCAACTTGTATTGCATAAGAGGCTTTGCGGGTGTCTGTCTCTCCTACTATAGTGAAGATTCAATTTACTCTTCAATTGAAAACATTAGTATCAATGTTGTGGTTCATGTTCGTAGTTAGATTAGATCTCTCTCGAAAACCCTAAACCACGTAAAATATGCAAACCAAATTAGAGACGTCTAACTTGTTTTTGCAGGGTTTGGTGATGTGATATGGCCATAATGTGATGATGAATATGTATGAGATGATCATTATTGTATTGTGGCAACCGGCAGGAGCCTTATGGTTGTCTTTAAATTTCATGTTGAGTAGTATTTCAAAGTAGTTGTAATAGTTGCTACATGGAGGACAATCATGAAGACGGCGCCATTGACCTTGACGCTACGCCGACGATGATGGAGATCATGCCCGAAGATGATGGAGATCATGTCCGTGCTTTGGAGATGAAGATCAAAGGCGCAAAGACAAAAGGGCCATATCATATCACATATGAACTGCATGTGATGTTAATCCTTTTATGCATCTTATTTTGCTTAGATCGCGACGGTAGCATTATAAGATGATCCCTCACTAAAATCTCAAGATAATAAAGTGTTCATCCTTAGTAGCACCGTTGCCAAGACTTGTCGTTTCGAAGCATCTCGTGATGATCGGGTGTGATAGAATCAACAAGTGCATACAACGGGTGCAAGACAGTTTTGCACATGCGGATACTAAGGTGGCCTTGACGAGCCTAGCATGTACAGACATGGTCTCGGAACACGTGATACCGAAAGGTAGAGCATGAATCATATGGTTGATATGATGAACACTTTGAGTGTTCGCCATTGAAATCACACCTTGTCTCGTGATGATCGGACTTAGGTGCGGTGGATTTGGTTCGTGTGATCACTAAGACAATGCGAGGGATATTGTTTTGAGTGGGAGTTCACCTAGATTTTTAATTATGTTGAATTAAAATTTGAACTCAATTTGTCATAAACTTAGTCTAAACTTTTGCAAATATATGTTGTAGAGATGGCATCCCCAATCAATTTTAACCAGTTCCTAGAGAAAGAAAAACTTAAGAGCAACGGTAGCAACTTCACCGACTGGTTCCGTCATGTGAGGATCTTCCTCTCCGGCAGAAATCTGCAATATGTGCTTGATGCACCGCTAGGTGACCCTCCTGCAGAAACTGAAACCGATGAAGTAAAAGCTGTTTACGAGACTCGGAAAATTCGGTACTCTCAAGTTCAGTGTGCCATCCTGTGCAGTCTGGAATCCGATCTTCAAAAACGTTTTGAGCACCACGATCCTCATGAGTTGATGAAAGAGCTGAAAGCTATTTTTGAGACTCATGCGGCCGTGGAATGCTATGAAGCATCGAAACAATTCTTCAGCTGCATGATGGAAGAAGGCAGCTCCGTTAGTGAGCACATGCTCGCCATGACCGGGCATGCGAAGAAACTCAGTGACTTGGGAATAGTGATTCCTAACAGACTGGGGATTAATCGTGTCCTTCAATCACTGCCACCAAGTTACAAGAACTTTGTGATGAACTACAATATGCAGAACATGAACAAGGAGTTACCTGAACTCTTTGGCATGCTAAAAGCTGCTGAGATTGAGATCAAGAAAGAGCACCAAGTGTTGATGGTCAACAAGACCACCAGTTTCAAGAAACAGGGCAAGTCTAAGGGAAAATTCAAGAAGGGTGGCAAGAAAGCTGCCACGCCTCCTATGAAACCTAAGAACGGCCCTAAGCCTGATGCTGAGTGCTATTACTGCAAGGAGAAGGGACACTGGAAGCGTAATTGCTCCAAGTATCTGGCTGATCTGAAGAGCGGCCTTGTCAAGAAGAAGAAAGAAGGTATATCTGATATACATGTTATAGATGTTTATCTCACTGGTTCTCGTTCTAGTACCTGGGTATTTGATACTGGTTCGGTTGCTCATATTTGTAACTCGAAACAGGAACTAAAGAATAAACGAAGACTACTGAAAGATGAAGTGACGATGCGCGTTGGAAACGGATCCAAAGTCGATGTGATCGCTGTCGGCACACTTCTTCTACATCTACCTTCGGGATTAGTTTTAAACCTAAATAATTGTTATTTTGTACCCGCGTTGAGCATGAACATTATATTTGGATCTTGTTTAATGCAAGACGGTTATTCATTCAAGTCTGAGAATAATGGTTGTTCTATTTTTATGAATAATATCTTTTATGGTCGAGCACCAGAAAAGAATGGCTTATTTCTATTAGATCTCGATAGTAGTGATACGCATATACATAACATTGATGCTAAGCGAATTAAATTGAATGATAATTCTACTTATATGTGGCACTGTCGTCTTGGTCATATTGGAGTAAAACGCATGAAGAAACTCCATACCGATGGATTACTTGAAGCACTTGACTTTGAGTCACTTGATAGATGCGAAGCATGTCTAATGGGAAAAATGACTAAGACTCCATTTTCTGGTATGATGGAGCGAGCTACTGACTTATTGGAAATCATACATACCGATGTGTGTGGACCAATGAGCGTAGCATCGCGCGGTGGTTATCGTTATGTTCTAACCTTCACAGATGATCTGAGTAGATATGGGTATATCTATTTCATGAAACATAAATCTGAAACTTTCGAGAAGTTTAAGGAATTCCAAAGTGAAGTAGAAAATCAACGTAACAAGAAGATTAAATTTCTATGATCTGATCATGGAGGTGAATATCTGAGTTATGAGTTTGGCATGCATTTAAAGAAATGCGGAATACTTTCACAATTGACACCGCCGGGAACACCTCAACGAAACGGTGTGTCCGAACATCGTAATCGAACTCTCTTAGATATGGTTCGTTCTATGATGTCTCTTACTGATTTGCCGTTATCATTTTGGAGTTATGCATTAGAGACAGCCGCATTCACTTTAAATAGAGCACCATCAAAATCCGTAGAAACGACACCGTATGAATTATGGTTTAATAAGAAACCTAAGCTGTCGTTCCTGAAAGTTTGGGGTTGTGAAGCCTATGTAAAGAAGTTACAACTGGACAAGCTAGAACCCAAAGCGGAGAAATGCGTCTTCATAGGATACCCTAAGGAAACTATAGGGTACACTTTCTATCACAGATCCGAAGGCAAAATCTTTGTTGCTAAGAACGGAACTTTTCTTGAGAAAGAATTTCTCACTAAAGAAGTGACTGGAAGAAAAGTAGAACTCGATGAGATTGATGAATCTATACTCGTTGATCAGAGTAGCGCAGTACCGGAAGTTGTACTTGTACCGCCTACACCGGCAACAGAGGAAGCTAATGATAATGATCATGAAACTTCGAACGAGGAAACTACTGAACCTCGCAGATCGACAAGGGAGCGTGCCACTCCTGATTGGTATGATCCTTGTCTAAATGTCATGATTGTGGATAACAATGATGAGGACACTGCGACGTATGAAGAAGCGATGATGAGCCCAGATTCCAACAAATGGCAAAAAGCCATGAAATCCGAAATGGGATCCATGTATGATAACAAAGTATGGACTTTGGTAGACTTACCTGATAGCCGAAAGGCTGTCGAGAATAAATGGATCTTCAAGAGAAAAAACAGATGTTGATGGTAATATTACTGTCTATAAAGCTCGACTTGTCGCAAAGGGTTTACGACAAATTCAAGGAGTTGACTACGATGAGACTTTCTCACCTGTAGCGAAGCTAAAATCTGTGAGGATTTTGTTAGCAATAGCTGCATTTTTCGATTATGAGATTTGGCAGATGGATGTCAAAACGGCGTTCCTTAATGGAGACATTGAGGAAGAGTTGTATATGGTACAACCCAAAGGTTTTGTCGATCCTAAAAATGCTGACAAAGTATGCAAACTTCAGCGTTCAATCTATGGACTGAAGCAAGCATCAAGAAGTTGGAACCGACGCTTTGATAAGGTGATCAAAGACTTCGGGTTTATACAGTGTCATGGAGAGGCCTGTATTTACAAGAAAGTGAGTGGGAGCTCTGTAGCATTCCTGATATTATATGTAGATGACATATTATTGACTGGGAATGATATAGAACTATTAAGCAGTGTAAAAGGTTATTTGAATAATAGTTTTTCAATGAAAGACCTTGGTGAAGCATCGTATATATTAGGCATCAAGATTTATAGAGATAGATCAAGACGCCTAATAGGGCTATCACAGAGTACATATCTGGACAAGATTCTAAAGAAGTTTAGAATGGACGAAAGTAAGAAAGGGTTCTTACCTATGTTACCAGGCAAGGTCTTGAGTAAGACTCAAGGACCGGCTACGACAGAAGAAAGAGAAAGGATGAGTAATATCCCCTATGCCTCGGCAGTAGGATCTATCATGTATGCCATGCTATGTACTAGACCGGATATAGCACATGTTGTTAGTTTGACTAGCAGATATCAAAGTGATCCAGGAATGGAACACTGGACAGCGGTCAAGAATATCCTAAAGTACTTGAAAAGAACTAAGGATATGTTTCTTTGTTATGGAGGTGACTGTGGGGACCCCGGACTAGCTGTCCGAAATTCCCTGTTATGTATACAGTTCACGATCCCATGATCAGTGCGCCGTGAACACATAACCGAACTGATATCAAATTACACCATCCATTACAAAGCGGAATAAGAAAATTACAACATGGTCGCAGGACCAATACTTACATAATAGCCTCGAAGGGCTTAACTAAACATCAGAGTAGCATCATCACTTCAGCAGCGCGGTACCCATGTCATCTGCCATAACCCTACAGGCAACTGACTGGGAAGACGTTCCTAGCTCGCATAGACATCGTCAACTCCTTCTTCATCCATCGTGTTCCTCCAAGTCTGGCCAAGTAAATAGCCAGGGACAAAGCCGTGAGTACATTGGAATTGTACTCGCAAACCATCAAGAAGGGTACCAATGCTAACTAAAAGAGACAAGAGAGGAAGAATAGTTTCTCTTGTGGATATAGCATGTGAAAGAGAAATAGTTTCTCTTGTGGATACAGCATGTAGAAGAGAAGTAGTTTCTCTTGTGGATGTAGCATCCCATCATCACAGTTGAAGGGGACACTAAGAAGATCCTATGACATCTCTATATCATTATTGAAGAAGATACTTCAAAAGAATTCTACAACATAAAACACTAGGAAGGGAGTAACCCAGTTTATTTCCTTTCCGACCATCTCCATATGGTCATCGCAATTTTCCCGTACCTTCCCGGTACTCCGAAAACAAGTTCCTTCCTTTCCTTTGTCAAACACTTTCATAAAACAAAACTCTTTAGGCTAAGCAACAGCCATTCCAACCGTCCATGACCGCGGACACGGCTATTCGAATAGATTTGACTCTGCAGAGTTTGCACACTTTCCCCACAAGATCCGCGAGTTCATCATGTGGGCATCATCCCCGCATATCCACTATGCCATGACAAAAACTCGGACATAGCCTTTCGCCTATTCGTCTTAGCACGGGATCCTACCCTATGGAGTATGTACCTCCCCGGCACCGTGGCAGCTCACCTCACTTTGAGCGTGGCTCCACCGCCAAGCCAGGAGACCCATAGTGTCTTCCGGACGGGTCAGCCCCGAAGGCCTCCCGTTATACTATTGTCTCCACCAACGACAATCCGGATTCAGGGGTAACCTTACCCTTATATAGTTGTGCGGTGTCCCATGTTAAGAAGAACAAACTACGAGCTAAGCCCCGTCCCACTCCAGGGTAATGTGGTTGCGCGGGTTAATTGTCACGGGTGAATACTTAGACGCCAAAGTTTTCGAAAACAAGATTTTCTTTCCAACCATCTTTGCCAAGATCCTTTCCTTTCATAAACACACACTTGGGTAAGTCCAACTCACCCAAGGTTTTCAAAAATCCTTTTCAACAAGGTATTTTTCCAAGGGGGTTCCCAACCTATAGTTTTATGAAGGAACTAAGAGTCACAATGACATGATGCTAGCCATCATACCACTAAGGGGATTATAATTGAGGTGTTAAGGGGATCATACATACTTAGGATAAGCATGTATAGGGACAACATAATTAAGATGATTCAAACAGGGGTCATGATGTTAATCATCATACCACTAAGAAGATGACAACATGGATATGGTCAAGGGGGCATACATGCTTAGGGTAAGCATGCATAACATCAAAAAGGGGGTTCACATACTTGGGAGCAAGTATGCAAAGCATCAACAAGGGGTTCAACATACTTTGGGAATAAGTATGCATAGAGTAGAGGACCAAAAATCACACATGATAAAAGGAACCAAGTATATAATGGAGCAATGAGCACAACAAGAAGGATAAATATCAACAGATCAAAAGATGGCTTGCCTTGGCTTATTTGTCCCTGTACTTCTTCAACTCCATCAATATAAGAATCCCAACATCATAAATAAAATCCTCGTCCGATTCCACTTCTTCTTCTTCTTCTTCGGAATTGTTCGCATCTATCGCCGGAAAATATAAAAGGAACACAATCAATCACATTGCATCAACTAGACAACATTCAACAATCAACAACTAGTCATGCAGCCAAGGTATAGCATACTAAGGACTATAGATACCACAAAACAAATTTAAGAGTTTTAATTTAGAAAACCCCATTTATTTACCTAGTAGAGGTATGAGTGCATCACAACTTAGCAATTGCCTCTCTCGGTTATCACCATGGTATAAACCAAATATCCCCTGGTAGATAACATCATAAAGATGACAAGTGCATTAGTTTGGCCTCAAAAACATTCACATTAAAACTTGAAACATTTTTGGAAAAGCGGGCAATCATTCTCCCTATTTTATAAAGCTTACATAACACTACACAAGAATAGGAAGCAAATGATATGCCCCACCATTTGAAAACTTAAGCAAAACAAAAGAGCTAAAGGTAAATTGCAGAGGTTTTGTTTTGCAAGCATAAAACAAAGGTTGCCCATCTCTACTAAAAAGAGTTGGTCAAGGGTTTTAAATAAACCGAAAAGTTTTGCTTCAACAATGCATGTCACACATAAACATTACTAACAGCAACAAATATGTATGAACAGAGACTAATAATATTTTTCCTATATAGTCAGTACTAATACAAGACTAACCCAATTGGAATCACCCAAAAATATTAAACCTACAATTTTAGGAATTTCCTTGAATCTGACTGTACAGAAAAAAAGATCTGTAAGCCATAAATCGTAGAAAAATCCTAAAACTGTGAGGCCACTTGCATTTGAAAGGTAATTAAATAGAGATTCACACACAATTGGATTTGGGTTCAAATTATTTCTGAAACTCTCACAAATGGATTTACAAGTTTACTGCATGTCTGTACCATTTGCTTTCTCTCTGGATTTACACAACGGATAAATGTTTGAAACTTGTTTGAGATGATTAAGAAAACATTCAGTAATCCTGCAGAATTGGAATCACTCAATTAGGTTCACAAATGGATTTTTGGTAATTTAAAAGCTAACAGCCATGTCTGCAGAACACACAGAACAAGTTTAATTCACCAAAAATCGTACACAACTCATACAAATATGAGGTCAGCTGCATCTGGAAGGTATTGAAAAGGTGTTTCTTACCCAATTGGTTACATTAAAAAATTGGTTTCCAAGCTCCTGGTTTAATTCGACAAAGCCAGATCTGACCAGATCTTGATCTGTGAACCATTTCAATTTCAGGAGGTCATTTGAAGTGAAACCACCGCCAAAATGAAGGTACTAGAGAGGGCTTTCACCCACAGTTGAGCTTGCTCAAAAAAATTTTGTAAAACGGAAGAAATCTAACAAACAGTGATTCTGCATGTTTGCAGAACTTTATTTACCCTGCAAAATCAGTAACGAATTTGAGGATGAGGAGAACGCCAAGTTGTAGATATTTTCAATACCTATCTGTGAAACTTTGAATCACTCGATTTGGATCTGCACACAAGATTTGGCGGATTTTACAAGTTCGTACCAGAATCTGAAACAGCAAGATACAGAAATTACTGCAAGGTTTTGGACGAACTTTGCTCAAGAACTTCAGATCTGAGGATTGCTTAACTTTATCCATGCTTGGACCAACATGCACCTGCATCAAGATCCAATCTTAGCAATGGAGGAAGAAAAGGAGGAGAGGAAACCAGCTAGGGTTGGGGGGGGGGGGGGGAGAAGAGAGTGAGAGGAATGCTCTCATGGGGAGGAGGAGCTTGAGGGAGGGGGAGAGCTTCATCTTGGAGGCTTCCCATGGCCATGGCCGGCCATGGAGCTTAGGAGGAGCAGCATTTTCGTGGAGGAGAGGTAGGAGAGAGTTATGAGGGTGTAGATATTGTGGAGGAGTGAGTGGGGAGTGAAAAATGAAGCCAAAGGTGGAGGTGGTGGCCGGCCAAGGAGTTTTTATAGAGGGAGAGTGAGTTGGCTGCCTCCTTTGTGATTGGCTAAGGTGGGTGGCTGCCCATTTATTGATTGGTTAGTTGGGAGGCAAGGCTTGTAAGAGAAGAAAATGGAGATGAATAAATTTCAGCTCATGCATGCCAAGAGCTTGGCATGGCCGGCTACTTCTTGATATTACAAGAGAACAAGCAAAGTGCAATGCCATTTCATGCATGTCGGCCAAGTTGAGTGTTGGGGATGATTAGCCAAAAGTGGCTTGGTTATGTATTCAAATTTGGGAGAGAGGTGATAATAAACATTGATGTCTATGTTGAAGAATAAAATACTTTGATCAAATTGTCAATTTGGCCAAGAGATGATGGTGGTGATGGTGGTTTAGACAATGGCAGAGCAAGGCTAAGAGAGATGGTGAGTGAAGTATCCAAATACTCACAAGGATGGGTATATTGACAGAAATCATCAATTCATGAAGTCAAGATGATGATGGAAAAGAATAGAGGAGTGAGATAGGTATGAGGAAATATAAGTTGCTCTTCAATTAAGAGGTCAATTGGGAGTGATTTGAAAGTATCAAATGATCATCCACTTGATCAAAAATTGGAGGATGGAGGGGATACAATGTGGTGGATCAGAGATGTGCATAAGATGTGCAAGAGTTGCCATTTGAAAATAAGTTTAATTGAAAGGCATGGGACGCACCTCAATTGTCTAGAGACAATTGGGAATGAACTCAAGTGAAATGGAATTTTGAAGATGTTGAGAGAAAACTAGTTGGAGCATAGAAGTTTAAAATATTCTACTTACTTTCTCAAATAAAGTAGAGTTTTTCTCAAATATAAAAATAAACAAGAGGGAAAACAAGAGATGGTATAGGTACCATAAACAAGCCTTTTGTTAAAAAAAGGCAAGATAGAAAATAATGTTTTTAGAAATCAGTACTAGGTAGAAATGGGATGAAAAACAAAACCCACTTCAGTTCTCTGTTTTGTTTGAAGAAATTTCTTGAAAATATTTAATAGAACTGGAAGTAGTTTTGTGATCAAAACTAGAGAAGGAAAACAATAGGGTTTTTGAGGAGGAAAAACTAATTTAGGGAGGAGTGTTCTCAAGGGTATATGATGGCTACAAAATGTACCCATCATTCCCACTCTTGGTTTTGTGAAGATTAATCTTGAATAAAAACAAGAGGTAAAAGTAAAGAAAGTGATCTAGTGCTGAAACACTGGATAGGGTATAAGATCAAGTTGAATATAGGAGTTGCAAGGATAGACTGAGACATGCAAGACGTGGAGGTTGAAGAGGATGGTGCATAGATGAGATCCATGCACTGAGATCACTAATAACAGTCGTGGGTGCTTAGAGATCAATTGCCAAAGTCTGGACATTTTAAGCCTATCAACACAGATGGTTGACATGGCCTCAAAACCTACAAGGATGAGTGGGTATAAGAGAGGGATGTAGCTAGGGGTAGATGATCCCAAGTTTTGAATTAAGGATGATTGAGCTAGGTTGCACCATAAGGAGAAAAATCAAGGTGGCACACTCAGGTTGCCATCAGGGGAAGAGTTTGATGTAGTAAAAAGGAAAACAATTCTTCCTAAGCCACACAAGTGTTTTATTAGGTGAGTTGTTTGTCTAACCACTAGAGGTGTTGTTCTTTGAGATAGCTCACAACAAAACTCAACAAGCAAATCAAGACAATTCATCTACCAATAGATCAAAGCAATTCATCATAACAAACAGATCAAGGCAATTCACCTAAATAGTCTAAAGAAAAAGTTTTTGTTCCCCCTAATTTTTGCATTATGGACAAATAAACAAGGTTGCAAAAGTTGGGGTGTTACAGTGACCAAGAGCTCGTTGTAAACGGTTACACCGATGCAAGTTGGAACACTGATCCTGATGACTCTAAGTCACAGTCTGGGTACGTGTTTATATTGAATGGTGCTGCAGTAAGCTGGGCAAGCTCGAAGCAGTGCACGGTGGCGAAGTCTTCAACAGAATCAGAGTACATAGCGGCTTCAGAGGCTTCATCAGAAGCGGTATGGATGAAGAGGTTCATTGTAGAGCTCGGTGTGGTTCCTAGTGCATTGGACCCATTAATCATTTACTGTGATAACATGGGTGCCATCGCCAATGCACAAGAGCCAAGGTCACACAAGAGGCTGAAGCATATCAAGCTGCGTTACCACTCGATTCGCGAGTACATCGAAGATGGAGAAGTAAAGATTTGCAAAGTACACACTGATCTGAATGTAGCAGATCCGTTGACTAAAGCTCTCCCTAGGGCAAAGCATGACCAACACCAGAATGCCATGGGTGTTAGGTATATTACTATGTAATCTAGATTATTGACTCTAGTGCAAGTGGGAGACTGAAGGAGATATGCTCTAGAGGCAATAATAAAGTGGTTATTATTTATATCTCTATGTTTATGATAAATGTTTATATGTCATGCTATAATTGTATTAACCGAAACATTAGTACATGTGTGATATGTAGACAAACAAAGAGTCCCTAGTATGCCTCTAAACTAGCTTGTTGATTAATGGATGATTAGTTTCATAATCATGAACATTGGATGTTATTAATAACAAGCTTATATCATTATATGAATGATGTAATGGACACACCCAATTAAGCGTAGCATAAGATCTCGTCATTAAGTTATTTGCTATAAGCTTTCGATACATAGTTACCTAGTCCTTATGACCATGAGATCATGTAAATCACTTATACCTGAAAGGTACTTTGATTACACCAAACGCCACTGCGTAAATGGGTGGTTATAAAGGTGGGATTAAGTATCTGAAAAGTATGAGTTGAGGCATATGGATCAACAGTGGGATTTGTCCATCCCGATGATGGATAGATATACTCTGGGCCCTCTTGGTGGAATGTCGTCTAATGTCTTGCAAGCATATGAATAAGTTCATAAGAGACCACATACCACGGTACGAGTAAAGAGTACTTGTCAGGAGACGAGGTTGAACAAGGTATAGAGTGATACCGAAGATCAAACATCGGACAAGTAAAATATCGTGTGACAAAGGGAATTGGTATCGTATGTGAATGGTTCATTCGATCACTAAAGTCATCGTTGAATATGTGGGAGCCATTATGGATCTCCAGATCCCGCTATTGGTTATTGGTCGGAGTGAGTACTCAACCATGTCCGCATAGTTCACGAACCGTAGGGTGACACACTTAAAGTTGGATGTTGAAATGGTAGAACTTGAATATGGAATGGAGTTCGAATATTTGTTCGGAGTCCCGGATGAGATCCCGGACATCACGAGGAGTTCCGGAATGGTCCGGAGAATAAGATTCATATATAGGATGTTATTTTATGTGAATTAAAATGATGCGGAAGGTTCTATGGAAGGTTCTAGAAGGTTCTAGAAAAGTTCGGAAGAAACCACCAAGGAAGGTGGAGTCCCGGAGGGACTCCACCTCCATGGCCGGCCAACCCTAGAGGGGGAGGAGTCCCAAGTGGACTCCCCCAAAGGGGGGCCGGCCACCCCCTCCATGGAAGGTGGAACTCCCACCTCTAGTGGGAGTCCTAGCTTGGGTAGGTTTCCCTATCATATGGAAGGTTTTGGGTTCGGGTCTTATTCGGAGACTTGTAGTCCAACCCTTGGGGCTTCCACCTATATAATGAGGGACAAGGGGAGGGGGTCGGCCACCTCAAGACCACCACCTGGCCGCACCCCCCAAGTGGCCGGCCACCCCCTCCCAAACCCTAGCCGCCCCCTTCTCCTCCATAGCTCCCGCGTGCTTTAGCGAAGCTCCGCCGGAGTTCTCCACTGCCACCGACACCACGCCGTCGTGCTGTCGGATTCAAGAGGAGCTACTACTTCCGCTGCCCGCTGGAACGGGAGGTGGACGTCGTCTTCATCAACAACCGAACGTGTGATCGAGTACGGAGGTGCTGCCCGTTCGTGGCGCCGGAGGGATCGTGATCAAGATCTTCTACGCGCTTTTGCAAGCGGCAAGTGAACGTCTACCGCAGCAACAAGAGCCTCCTCTTGTAGGCTTTGGAATCTCTTCAAGGGTGAGACTCGATAAACCCCTCGTTGCTACCGTCTACTAGATTGCATCTTGGCTTGGATTGCGTGTTCGCGGTAGGAAATTTTTTGTTTTCTATGCAACGTTATCCTACACAATGAGAATTCTAGCACAATATCTAATGCTACCCTTGTAAGGTACTGACTAACGACATGATGTAAATTGTGATGACAATTCAAAGGAATTCCGCAAGAAAAATCCCAAGGAAGCACTTGCAACAACTAAGGAGCGATGGGTTGCTTCTTCAATTGGCTCATCTCCCGCTTCACACTCATGTCGGTGGATAGATGCGACCTCTTTCCCATTGTTGTTCCACGTGGTGGGTGGGGGGAAATAATGCCGAATACACCGTGGTGTGGCATTTTGCGGGCAACTTGAGACACTATGGCGTGGTGAACTACTGCTTTGGATTTGTTAAAAGTGATAACATGTAGGTCCAACCAATCAGGCTGATATAAAATAGAGAAATGTGTGGAGAACCTGGGGAAAAAATTGGTTATAAACTAACACCGGAGATGGCTGATACGTCCATTTTGCATCACTATTTTATATCATAATTTACTGTTATTCATTGATATATTTCATATTTAGAGATGATACTTATGTTATTTCATCTATTTTGCATGTTTCATGATTATTGGAGAATCGCGCACCGGAGCCAGGATTCTGCTGGAAAAAGCACCGTCAGAATGCAATATTTTGGAAGATCAACAATTGACGGAAATTATATGGAAAATCTTATTTTTCCAGAAGACGGAGGTAGCCAAAAGGAGGGGTCGAGGAGGGCCTCCATGGGCCCCCCCATAGGCCGGCGTGGGCCCAGGCCTGGCCGCGCCGCCCTGTGGGGAGGGGGCCCACAGCACCCTCTGGCCTCCTCTCCTTCGCGTACTTCTTCGTCCTGAAAACCTAAGCTCCAGGTGTGAGTCGCGAAGAGTCACAGCCGCCTCTGCGGGGCGGAAAACATCAGAGAGAAAAGAGCTCTCCGGCAGGCTGAAATCTGCCGGGGAAATTCCCTCCCGGAGGGGGAAATCGACGCCATCATCATCGTCATCGAGCTGGACATCATCACCATCATCATCACCATCATCTTCGTCATCATCACCATCATCTCCACCGCTGCACATCGTCACCGTTGTAACAATTAGAGTTGGATCTTGATTGTTTGATAGGGGAAACTCTCCCGGTATTGATTTCTACTTGTTATTGATGCTATTGAGTGAAACCATTGAACCAAGGTTTATGTTCAGATTGTTATTCATCATCATATCACCTCTGATCATGTTCCATATGATGTCTCGTGAGTAGTTCGTTTAGTTATTGATGACATGGGTGAAGTCTAAATGTTAGTAGTGAATTATGTTGGGTAATATTCAATGTTATGATATTTAAGTTGTGGTGTTATTCTTCTAGTGGTGTCATGTGAACGTCGACTACATGATACTTCACCTTTATGGGCTTAGGGGAATACATCTTGTACTCGTTTGCTAATTGCGGGGTTGCCGTAGTGACAGAAACCTAAACCCCCGTTGGTATATCGATGCAGGAGGGATAGCAGGATCTCAGAGTTTAAGGCTGTGGTTAGATTTATCTTAATTACTTTCTTGTAGTTGCGGATGCTTGCAAGGGGTATAATCACAAGTATGTATTAGTCCTAGGAAGGGCGATGCATTAGCATAGGTTCACCCACACAACACTTATCAAAACAATGAAGATTAATCAGCTATATGAAGCGAAAGCACTAGACTAAATTCCCGTGTGTCCTCAAGAACGCTTGGTCATTATAAGTAAACAACCCGGCTTGTCCTTTGTGCTAAAAAGGATTGGGCCACTCGTTGCAATTATTACTCTCGCATTTTACTTACTCGTACTTTATTTATCTGCTATATCAAAACCCCCTGAATACTTGTATGTGAGCATTTACAGTGAATCCTTCATCGAAACTGCTTGTCAACACCTTCTGCTCCTCGTTGGGTTCGACACTCTTATTTATCGAAAATACTACGATACAACCCCTATATATACGTGTGGGTCATCAAGACTATTTTCTGGCACCGTTGACGGGGAGTGAAGCGCTATTGGTAAGTGGAATTGGTAAGGGAAACTTTTACTGTTCGTGCTGATTTTATTTCTTCCTGCTGCTATAATTCATTATGGAGAGATCTTCTCTTGAATTTTTATTTGGAAAATCTACTACTACTGCAAAGGTAGTGGATGAGGCGCCAGGTGAGAAAGAGGTTCCATACAAAATACCTATGAAAATTATTGAACGTGTTGTGGATAACCGCTATGAAGGGGATGGAACTGTCCATCCTGGAGATCATTTACTATTCTTACATGAATTATGCGGTTTATTCAAGTGTGCAGGTATTGCTATGGATGAAGTTAGGAAGAAACTATTCTCTATATCGTTGTCTGGTAAAGGGCGCATTGGTATAAATTACTGAAGAATGGGGATTCTCTCGAATGGAATGATATTGTGCCCCTATTTTATTCTAAATTCTATCCTCCAAGTGAAATTCACAAAAGACCGGAACCGCATATATAATTTCTGGCCTCATGATGGAGATAGTATTGCCCAAGCGTGGGGGAGATTGAAGTCTTTAATGCTCAAATGCCCCATTCATGAGCTTCCTGGTAATATTATCATTGATAATTTCTATGCAAGACTTTCTTTTCAAGATAAGACCTTGCTGGATACTTCTTGTTCTGGATCATTTACATTCAACAAAGAAGAGTTTAAAAGGGACCTTCTTGATCGGATTCAGGAGAATACTGAAGGATGGGAGAACGACAAAGATAGAGAGTCAGGTATAAACTATGATTATAAATGCATTGAAGCTTTTATGGATACTGATAAATTTCGTAATATGAGTGCTACTTATGGTCTTGATTCTCAAGTCGTTGCAAATCTTTATAAAGCTTTTGCCTCTCATTATGAATTGCCTAAGAAGAATTTTGATAAGTATCATGAACCGTATAAAGATAAAATTGATTCATCTATAAATAAATGTGTTGTAATTGAAACTGTTGATCATATTCTTCCTGAAGCTTATATTGAAAAAACTCCTTTCCCTGCTAAAATGAAGGAGTATTCTGTTATAAATAGTGTTGTTAATAAAAGTGAAAAGAAACCTATAGAACCTGAAGAGCAAATAAAGGTTGAACCTGCTATTGCAATAGTTAAAGATCTTGTGACTGAAAATGTGGAAGATGGTCATATTATTTTCTGTGAAGATGCTTCTAATATTGTTTCGCATCCTAATAAGTCTAGGAAAACCAGTGTTCCTATGCTCTCTGTTAGAATTGGTGATCATTGCTATTATGGTTTATGCGATATTGGTGCAAGTATTAGTGCTATTCCTTATGAGCTTTACACGGAGATCATGCATGAAATCGGTTCTTGTGAACTTGAAGATATTGATGTGGTTATTCGGCTAGCTAATAGAGAAACTATCTCTCCAATTGGTATTGTTCGAGATGTGGAAGTTCTATGCGGCAAGATTAAATATCCTGCTGACTTTTTGGTACTTGGTTCTGCTGCTAGTAAGCATTGTCCTATCATTTTTTGTAGACCTTTTCTAAATACTTGTGGAGCTGTTATAGATTGCAAGAAAGAGAAAATTGTGACTAAATTTTCTAGTGAATCTTATGAGTTTAATTTCTCTAAATTTGCCAATACTCCTTATAAAGCTGATTTGCCTAATAATGATTTTAGAGTTGAACAATGTGCGTCTATTGCTCTTGCTCCTAATAATCCTTTGCAGCAACATTTGGAGAATAGTGAGAGTGAAGTCTTTAGGGAAGAAAGAAATGAGCTTGATGAAATTTTCCTTCGTCAACCTATTCTTAAGCATGATTTGCCGGTTGAAGATCTAGGTACAACGCCACCACCAAAGGAAAATCCTGTTTTTGATTTAAAACCATTGCCTGATAATCTTAAATATGCTCATATTGATGATAAGAAAATATATCCTGTTATTATTAGTTCTAAGCTTTCAGAGTTTGAGGAAGAAAGGTTATTGGAAATATTGAAGAAACACAGAGGAGCTATTGGCTACACTCTTGATGACTTGAAGGGGATTTCTCCCTCTATTTGCCAACATGCCATTAATATGGAAGATGATGCAAAGCATGTTGTTGAACATCAGCGTCGTCTAATTCCTAAAATGAAGGATGTGGTAAGAAATGAGGTATTAAAACTTCTTGAAGCTGGTATTATATATCATATTGCTGATAGTAGATGGGTTAGTCCTGTGCATTGTGTTCCTAAGAAAGGAGGTATGACTGTTGTACCTAATGATAATGATGATCTCATCCCTCAAAGAGTAGTTGTAGGGTATAGAATGTGCATTGATTATCGAAAAGTTAATAAAGTTACTAAGAAAGATCATTACCCTTTACCTTTTATTGATCAAATGTTAGAAAGGTTGTCTAAAAATACTATTTTTGCTTTCTTGATGGTTATTCTGGGTTTTCACAAATTGCTGTTAAAACTAAAGATCAAGAGAAAACCACTTTCACCTGTCCCTATGGAACTTATGCTTTTAGACGTATGCCTTTTGGTTTATGTAATGCTCCTGCTACTTTTCAAAGATGCATGTCTGCTATTTTTCATGGCTTTTGCGAGAATATTGTAGAGGTATTCATGGATGATTTTTCTGTCTATGGGAATTCTTTTGATAATTGCTTGCGAAACCTCGATAAAGTTTTGCAGAGATGTGAAGAAACTAACCTTGTCCTTAATTGGGAGAAATGCCACTTTATGGTTAATGAAGGAATTGTATTGGGACATAAAATTTCTGAGAGAGGTATTGAAGTTGATAGAGCTAAAGTTGAAGCAATCGAGAAGATGCCCTATCCCAGGGATGTTAAAGGTATTCGTAGTGTTCTTGGTCATGCTGGGTTCTATAGGAGATTTATTAAAGACTTCTCTAAGATTTCAAAACCTCTTACTAATCTTCTTCAAAAAGATGTACCTTTTGTTTTTGATGATGATTGTAAGGAAGCTTTTGAAACTCTAAAGAAAGCCTTAACAACTGCTCCTATAGTTGAACCTCTTGATTGGAACTTACCTTTTGAAATTATGTGTGATGCTAGTGATTTTGCTGTAGGCGCTGTTCTTGGACAGCGAGTAGATAAAAAATTGAATGTTATTCATTATGCTAGTAAAACTCTTGATGCTGCTCAAAGAAATTATGCTACAACTAAAAAAGAATTGTTGGTTGTAGTCTTTGCTTGTGACAAGTTTAGATCTTATATTGTTGATTCAAAAGTTACAATTCATACTGATCATGCGGCAATTAGATACCTTATGCAAAAGAAAGATGCTAAGCCAAGGCTTATTAGATGGGTGCTTTTGTTGCTAGAATTTGATTTACATATTATAGATAGGAAAGGTGCTGATAATCCTGTTGCTGATAATTTGTCTAGATTGGAAAATATTGCTTATGATCTTGTTCCTGTTAATGATAGTTCTCCAAATGAACAATTGGCTGTAATAAAGGTGAGCTCGCGAGATAGTCCTTGGTATGCTGATTATGCTAACTTTATTGTCTCCAAGTAGTTGCCTCCAACCTTTTCAGCTCAACAAAGGAGGAAATTCTTTTATGAATTTAGGCATTATTTTTGGGATGACCCACACTTATACAAAGAAGGACTGGATGGTATTCTGCGAAGATGTGTTCCCGAATATGAACAACAAGAGATATTGAGTAAGTGTCATGGTAGTGCTTATGGAGGACATCACGCCGAAGATAGAACCGCGCAAAAGGTTCTACAATCAGGTTTTTATTGGCCAACTCTCTTCAAAGATGCAAGAAGGTTTATTTTATCTTGTGATGAATGTCAAATGGTTGGTAATATCTCCAGACGCAATGAAATGCCTATGAATTATACTCTTGTTATTGAACCATTCGATTGTTGGGGATTTGACTTCATGGGTCCTTTCCCTTCATCGGAAGGTAACACTCATATACTTGTCGCTGTTGATTATGTTACTAAATGGGTGGAAGCCATACCCACAAAAAGTGCTGATGGCGAGACCTCTTTAAGAATGCTTTTAGATATTATTTTTCCTAGATTTGGAGTTCCTAGATATCTTATGACTGATGGAGGTTCTCATTTTATTCATGGTGGTTTTAGAAAAACTCTTGCTAAATATGGTATTAATCATAGAATTGCTTCCGCTTATCATCCTCAAACCAGTGGGCAACTAGAATTATCAAATAGAGAGATTAAATCTATCTTGCAAAAGACTGTTAATAAATCTAGAAAGAACTGGGCTAGTAAATTGAAAGAAGCACTATGGGCTTATAGAACTGCTTATAAAAATCCTATGGGAATGTCACCTTATAAAATGGTTTATGGAAAAGCTTGTCATTTACCTTTAGAACTAGAGCACAAAGCTTATTGGGCTGTAAGAGAACTAAATAAAGATCCTAAACTTGTCGGTAAGAAGAGATTGCTACAATTGAGTTCTCTAGATGAATGGAGAAGTGAAGCTTATGAAAATGCTAAACTCTTTAAAGAGAAAGTTAAGAAATGGCACGATAGAAGAATTATCAAAAGAGAATTTAATGTTGGGCATAAAGTCCTATTGTATCGGTCTCGTCTCAGATTCTTTGCAGGGAAATTACTCTCAAAATGGGAAGGACCATATGTCATTGTGGAGGTGTATCGTTCCGGAGCAATTAAAATTAGTTCTCTGCAAGGCGATGCCACACAAGTGGTGAATGGACAAAGACTCAAGCATTATATATCTGGAGATTCTTATAATGAAGATGTTGATGTTATTCGAGTGGTGACTCCGGAAGCTTTCATCAAAGGTCAAATTGACAGTCCGGCAGAGTTCGACTTTGAATAGGTAACAGTACTGGTAATAAAAAGTTCGCGTTCTACTTTCCGAACAATGTTTTTGCTGTTTTTGGAAAATATGAAAAATTACGAGATCGAAATGGAGTGGAGGAGACGCACGAGGGCGTGCCCTCATAGGCCGGCGTGGGCCCCAGCCTGGCCGCGCCGCCCTATGAGGAGAGTCCCTCGTGGCCCCTCTCCGACTCTGGTTCGACCTGGTACTTTCCTTTTGTCGCAAAAATTTATTCTATATAATCCCCCGGACCCCTGGAGCTCCGTATATCGTTTTCTCGACGTGTTTTGTTTCTAGCTGTTTCTGCCAGGATCTGTCTTTGATCTAGAAGCACCTTGGTCTCCAACAGCAAGGGCAAGGGGCTTTCGGAGGAAGAAGTGAAGAAGATGTCGTCAAAACAAGAGCAACAAGCTGTTGGGAGTAAGCAAATCTTGGTGGGATCTATTGACGCTCGACGTTCCTTTTCTCATAACTTGCAGGGACCCTTACCACCTGCTCCTCGCCTCGACTCTTTCCCTATTTTGGAAGAAGCTTTACGGGTTAGCGATGAGTTTTGTGATCAATACCGTGCTCTGAGAAGGGAAGTGAAGATACTTCAGGAGGAGAATTACCGACTTCGAAGAATGCTAGAGCGGTTCCTCACTCCCATTGAGGTTGTCCCATCATCACCACCACCGCCGAAGGAGTAATTCATCATCGGTATTGGCATCCCCTTGGTTTGTTCCAAGCTTGGGGGAGTGCCGCGGTATCACATCATCACTATCTTTTACTTTTTACTATCAAGTAGTGTCATATCATGAGTGGGGAGGTTATCATATAAGATGGGTTGTAGTGTGGAAGTATCTCTCCTTAGTTGGTTGTCTATGTATCCCTTGGTGCGAGTTATCGTTATGGAATATTAATGAGAAGTCTTATCATTTACATATTGCACATCTTATTTTTAGTTTGCAATCTCTATTATATGATTGATCTTGTTGTTAGTACTGGTTTCACTTTGGGAGCATTGAGTAAATCTATTTGGTTTTGGCAAACTTAGCATTGGTCAATAGCAATAACACTTTAAGTAGAAAAGATAAATACATGTGGTTGTTTCATTGTCTTTCTTTCTTGTTAGCTATTAGCTTATTATTCTGAAGTTAAAATAGTTTGTGCTTACAAGAAAGATGCATGATTGTTTCTATCACATGTATAATTGTCTGTTTCCCTCAACTCTTATGCTTGCTAATCAACCTTGCTAGCCAAAGACCTGTACTGAGAGGGAATGCTTCTCGTGCATCCAAACCTTAACCCAAACCTATGCCATCAGTGTCCACCATACCTACCTACTACATGGTATTTTCTGCCATTCCAAGTAAATATTTCATGTGCTACCTTTAAACAATTCAAAAATTTATTACCTCCTATTTGTGTCAATGTTTTATAGCTCATGAGGAAGTATGTGGTGTTTTATCTTTCAATCTTGTTGGGCAACTTTCACCAATGGACTAGTGGCTTCATCCGCTTATCCAATAATCTTGCAAAAAGAGCTGGCAACGGGGTTCCCAGCCCCAATTAATTAACCTTCATAATTTTGCAAATAGACACTCCTCCATGGTATGTGATTGTTGGAAGGCACCCGAGGATTCGGTTAGCCATGGGTTGTGAAAGCAAAGGTTGGGAGGAGTGTCATCTCTAAATAAAACTAAATAAATAGACACTCCTTCATGGTATGTGAACGATTGGAAGGCACCCGAGGATTCGGTTAGCCATGGGTTGTGAAGGCAAAGGTTGGAAGGAGTGTCAACAAAAAATAAATTTTATGGGAGCAGCTCTTCGGGAGTTTGTCTAGCAAGGGGGTTAGAGTACCCGCTACCATTCGTTGACAACAACAAACACCTCTCAAAATTTTATTTTTATACTCTCTATATGATTCCAAAACTTGAAAAGCTCTAGCACATGATTTTATCCCTGCTTCCCTCTGCGAAGGGCATGTCTTCTACTTTATGTTGAGTCAGTAAACCTCTCCATCTTAAGCAAGCAATTGAGTTGTTGTGATCAAACTATTTATATTGTGATCTGTTTAATCATGCCATTTACTCTTCCTTGTTTAGTACAAGTTTTATCTGAATGAATATAGCTTTGAAAGTTATCAATGATTATGAGGAGATTATTATGATTGAGTATGCAAGTTGTGCCATATAAGCTTTAACATAAGAGCGCTGCTCGATAAATAAGTATGATCTGTCAATTGTTCTCTGACCAAGAACGAAGTTTGCCATCACCAATTATGATTTCCTATGCACCTTTATTTGTGACTACCTTCTACTTGTTTCAAGCTGAATCATATGAGGAAGTTGTTCACTATAATGTCTTGTGTGAATTAATATGATGCTTCTTGTCCGTATTTTGTTTATCGACTCTTCACTCCATAAACATGTGGTCCTGTTTACCGAGTTCAGTTTCGCTTGGGGACAAGCGAAGTCTAAGCTTGGGGGGAGTTGATACGTCCATTTTGCATCACTATTTTATATCATAATTTACTGTTATTCATTGATATATTTCATATTTAGAGATGATACTTATGTTATTTCATCTATTTTGCATGTTTCATGATTGTTGGAGAATCGCGCACCGGAGCCAGGATTCTGCTGGAAAAAGCACCGTCAGAATGCAATATTTCAGAAGATCAACAATTGACGGAAATTATATGGAAAATCTTATTTTTCTAGAAGACGGAGGTAGCCAAAAGGAGGGGCCGAGGAGGGCCGCCATGGGCCCCCCATAGGCCGGCGCGGGCCTAGGCCTGGCCGCGCCGCCATGTGGGGAGGGGGCCCACAGCCCCCCTCTGGCCTCCTCTCCTTCGCGTACTTCTTCGTCCCGAAAACCTAAGCTCCAGGGGTGAGTCGCGAAGAGTCACAGCCGCCTCTGCGGGGCGGAAAACACCAGAGAGAAAAGAGCTCTCCGGCAGGCTGAAATCTGCCGGGGAAATTCCCTCCCGGAGGGGGAAATCGACGCCATCATCATCGTCATCGAGTTGGACATCATCTCCATCATCATCACCATCATCTTCATCATCATCACCATCATCTCCACCGCTGCACATCGTCACCGCTGTAACAATTAGGGTTGGATCTTGATTGTTTGATAGGGGAAACTCTCCCGGTATTGATTTCTACTTGTTATTGATGCTATTGAGTGAAACCATTGAACCAAGGTTTATGTTCAGATTGTTATTCATCATCATATCACCTCTGATCATGTTCCATATGATGTCTCGTGAGTAGTTCGTTTAGTTCTTGAGGACATGGGTGAAATCTAAATGTTAGTAGTGAATTATGTTGGGTAATATTCAATGTTATGATATTTAAGTTGTGGTGTTATTCTTCTAGTGGTGTCATGTGAACGTCGACTACATGATACTTCACCTTTATGGGCCTAGGGGAATACATCTTGTACTCGTTTGCTAATTGCGGGGTTGCCGTAGTGACAGAAACCTAAACCCCCGTTGGTATATCGATGCAGGAGGGATAGCAGGATCTCAGAGTTTAAGGCTGTGGTTAGATTTATCTTAATTACTTTCTTGTAGTTGCGGATGCTTGCAAGGGGTATAATCACAAGTATGTATTAGTCCTAGGAAGGGCGATGCATTAGCATAGGTTCACCCACACAACACTTATCAAAACAATGAAGATTAATCAGCTATATGAAGTGAAAGCACTAGACTAAATTCCCGTGTGTCCTCAAGAACGCTTGGTCATTATAAGTAAACAACCCGGCTTGTCCTTTGTGCTAAAAAGGATTGGGCCACTCGTTGCAATTATTACTCTCACAGTTTACTTACTCGTACTTTATTTATCTGCTATATCAAAACGCCCTGAATACTTGTCTGTGAGCATTTACAGTGAATCCTTCATCGAAACTGCTTGTCAACACCTTCTGCTCCTCGTTGGGTTCGACACTCTTATTTATCGAAAATACTACGATACACCCCCTATACTTGTGGGTCATCAATGGCGAAATGGCAAGGGGTGTTGTAGCGGAGCAGTGGCAAAATTGAGGTTTAAATAGACAAAAGTGAGATTCGAGTCGGTCATAGTGGAAAAACTAATTATAGACTGACGGTGGAGATGACAGAATGGCAAAACTGATAAGTGTTGAGAAATGGCAAGATTGAGTTTTCCATCGGTCAAACATCAAACTTCAGATTCACGTTAGTCATAGTGGCATGAATGGAGCTTCTTAGTCTAGGTTAGGTAAGAGCGAGTGCGAGTGCGGCCTCAGGTAGGGTTCCTTTGCCGCCGCCGCCGCGGCGCCACGCCGCTGCCGTCCTTCCCCACCACCCCCAATATCACCACCATGGACTCCAACGCCTCCCACCCACCGGGCATCTCACGCCACCGGGCACCGGAGGGGAGCGCATCGGCCTCGTCGGCATCGCCTCTGCACAACGAGCACGTCTCGTGGCTTGGCCTCTCCTCCGCGTCGTCGGGAGAAAGCGTTGCACCTTGCCCGGAGCCAAGGAAGACATCCCTGCCGGACAAGCGGGCAAGAGTGCAGGATCGCCTGGTTTGGGAGCAGCCCAAGCCGTCGAAGGGGAAGCAGTGGTCGCGCCGTATCGAGGCTCAAAACGAGGCGGGAGCTGCAGGCTGGGGTGCTTCGTCGCCGGAGATGGCGGGGCTTTGTTTCCGCTTTTTTCTGCCGGGGCATCGCAAGAGAGATTGCACCAACGCGGAGGCATGTATGAGGTGTTGGCAGAAGGGGCACTCGGCCAAGGACTGCAAGTGACCAAGGAGCCCGTCGCCGGAGTCGGAGGAGGAGCTGCGGCGGCGCGCGCTGGCCAAGCTGGCCCGCCGGAAGTCTCCTGAGAGGGGGCAGCCAGGCAGGCTGATCGAGCGTGGCAGGAGGCCACCTTCACCGCCGCCGCCCCCACCGCCACCCCCGCCACCATCCACGTCTCTGCCTCTTCCCCCACCGCCACCACCTCCACCCATCGGGTCGAGGCTTCCACCCATGGAGGCATGGCCGCCCCTTGCCGTGGAGCAGGCCAGTGAGTTGTTGTCTGAGTTGGTGCAGCCCACGGCGCAACCGCTGCTATGCTGTCACCACCCGGATTTTTAAGTCCAGATGCCTATTATGCCATTCTTCACAATCCCAGGAATATTGTTTTTGCGAGACATAATAGATCGATATCACAGCACATCATTCATTACAAAACCATAATAGTCTTACATCAAAAAGGATCGCATGATCCAGTCTCATTACAACACTTGATCTAATGATTAATTACATAACACATAGCGGAAATACGTAGTAGAGGTCCATCTGTTCCACAGGCAACTGTTGACGTCAGGAGTAGTCCTAGTTGTCGTAGACGTCCTGTTGTCCCTCATCCTGGTACTGGGGCTCATCTTCATAGTCTGGCCTATAGCCAGGGACACAGCCATGAGTACTTTAAAGTACTCGCAAACTAATACTAGTGTAAGCATTATCAACTATGGTAAGGGGGTGGTAAGCTCTAGGTTCATTTGCATAAAGCCAATTTTATTTCGTAAACATTTAATAAACAAAGACTCCTCATTTGCCTAACTTAACTCAAGTGGGAACATTAGTGTCATTCCCACAACTCTGTTGTGATTCCAAGTCAAAGTCACCTTTCAAACTCAAGTCACAAGTCACCATTCATATTTTGGAAAAGTTTTGATGATGGAACTATAGAAGTCACCATTCATATTTTGTACACGGCTGTTCGAATAGGTTTACACTCTGCAGAGGTCGTACACTTGTGCCACAATAATTGCAATAGTCCGTCAGGGGTAACTTGCCCTGATTTATCGCACTCAGTGTGCGAACTACCAATCATAACCTTTTATTTACATACCCTAGTATAGGCATCTCTCCCCATGTGCTTGGCCTCCCGGTGAGAGCAAACCGCCAACCCGGGAACTGCACAGGGCTTGGGTAGGACAGTCACCTGATTTCACGTCATTTCACATTTCAATGGAGGCAGCCTCGGCATAACCCCTATGATGCTTGTTCAGAGGGAACCCATACTAAAATACATAAGTTTCCAGTTAAGCCTTACCCAGATTCAGGTATTGTGGGGGTACTTGTAAAATTGGAATGGTATCGCATCCGAACCCAACCATCAGTTTTTGTAAAGTTCACCATGTCATTCACAAGTCATATAAACCTTCAAAAACTTTCAATAGAATGACTCATCATTTCAGGGTTTTCAAAGTCATTGGTTTTCACATGTTCCCATCTAGAGTAGTCAACTTTAATTTTAGCACTAGCAACTAGTCATGAGGGGTGCTAACTAGCTTGTATTGCTCTAGGCTAAATTTGATACTCTTGTATTACTCTATATCTAGACCAAGTGAATCATAAATCAAAAATAAACTTTGATGAACCAAAGTCAAAACTTGTAAGGTAAAAACTTGGGATGGGATCAGTAAGAGAAGGTAATGGTGCCTTGCTCTTGTAGAGCTTTGCACTAGGGAAACTTGCAAGAATATTAGCTTGCCTTGGTTGGTGTAGTGATCAAAGATCTCTTCTTCTTCCTCTTGGTAGAAGACCTCCTCCTCTTGATAGTCTCCTCATTTCACGTCATTTCATTTCACGTCATTTCACATTTCAATGGAGGTAGCCTCGGAATAACCCCTATGACGCTTGTTCAGAGGGAACCCATACTAAAATACATAAGTTTCCAGTTAAGCCTTACCCAGATTCAGGTATTGTGGGGGTACTTGTAAAATTGGAATGGTATCGCATCCGAACCCAACCATCAGTTTTTGTAAAGTTCACCATGTCATTCACAAGTCATATTCACCTTCAAAAACTTTCAATAGAATGACTCATCATTCCAGGTTTTTCAAAGTCATTGGTTTTCACATGTTCCCATCTAGAGTAGTCAACTTTAATTTTAGCACTAGCAACTAGTCATGAGGGGTGCTATGTAGCTTGTATTGCTCTAGGCTAAATTTGACACTCTTCTATTACTCTATATCTAGACCAAGTGAATCATAAATCAAAAATAAACTTTGATGAACCAAAGTCAAAACTTGTAAGGTAAAAACTTGGGATGGGATCACTAAGCATAAAGTAGAAGGTAATGGTGCCATGCTCTTGTAGAGCTTTGCACTAGGGCAACTTGCAAGAATATTAGCTTGCCTTGGTTGGTGTAGTGATCAAAGCTCTCTTCTTCTTCCTCTTGGTAGAAGACCTCCTCCTCTTGGTAGTCTCCGGTACTAGCGTCTATAAATGAATACGAGGATACAATCACCAAACAATACTCAAGTAGGCTAATTAGCCTTAATGGCTCACACAAGATGATCTAGCATCATCCTAATCATTACTCAATATTAGACTAGGGTTTCTTCTTTAAGGTTTGGAAAATAGTTTCCTCTCATTGAAAATTCTATTAGGGTTTCTATTTATTTCTTTTGGAGAAATAATTTCCTCTCATTGAATCCTCTTATGATTTAATCTCCTCAATTAATAAGTGTGAGATCATGTTGACCAAGGTCAATACTTCACATTTATCATTTGAGAGAAATGATTTAAATGAGGTACTATACCTCATGCAATTTTAAATCCTACTTTGATTTAATATCCTCAAGTAAGCAATGATGAGACCATGCAACTAAGGTCATCACTTTACTTCACATTACTTGGGAAGATGATTTAAATGAGGTGCTACACCTCATAGATTTAAAATCCTAAATTTGAAAATAATTTAAATGGGCTAGTATTGACTACATAGCCAATTTTTGATTCTAGCCCATGATCATATGAAGCAACTATGTAATATTTTTGCATAACCAATTAGAGTTTTTGAAATTTGAAATATGATAATTTGAATCACCTCAAAATACATCATGGTTGATTTTTAAGAATTGTTTGAAATCTGAAAAGTCCCTGCCTTGTTATTTTTGCTACTTTAATTCTATAAAAGAACTAGTGTTGAATCCAATGGGGTTGGAAATAGAATTTCTCTAGCTTTCCAAAGATATAAAGTTTGTAAAATTTGGTTGGGTAGATTTGATTCTATTTGATTTTGAATAAGGCATATGCAAGCAATTTCATTTAAATCCAATATTTGAATTCAAATGATTGGGCTCGCGCGGGAAAGCTTAACGGGCCGGCCCAGCTATGCGCATGTTGCACGCGGGCCGCCTGATGGGGTGGGACCTACGTGTCAGTGACACTTAACGAGCTGAACCGGTACGCGAAACGGTGGCCGCACGATTAGAATGAGATCGGATGGACGAGAGAGGTCGTGGTCTCCGACGAGAAGGGGTTACTGGCGCGGCGAGGCTAGGGGGTGGGCGAGCTCACCGGCGGTCGGTGAGGCTGGGCGTCGGCGGTGTTCGATGTTGTCGACGACGGCGAGGCGAATGGTGGTCGTGGGAGGAGCTGAGGTGGTCGGGAACTTCTCCTCCGTCGAGCTTCTGCGGCGGCGGTCTTCGGTTAAATTGCGGCGGCGGAGTGGATAATGTGGAGCGGAGAGGTGTCGAGGAAGGTCAGGGAGTAGAGGGGAGCAAGATCGTGTGAAGAATCGAGGCACGGGGGCTCTCCCTTTATAGCGGCGCGAGGTGCTGCGGGTGCCCGTGGTGGTCGTTCATGGTGCCGGTGGTTGAAGCGGTGAAGGGGCAAGGAGAGGATGCAGGCGTGTTGGCGACATCATGGCGATGCTCAAGGACGTGCTGGCGCGGCGAAAGGGGAACGAGACAGCTCGGGTGGCTTCCATGTCTGCCACGGGTACGGCGGAGATCCATTGAAGGGGACGACGGTGACAGGGCCTCTGCGTGCATTTGAGTGTGTCTGCGAGGTAGCAGTGGTCCTGGTGGTCGCGCATCCGAGAGGAGAAGGCGAGGGGAGGACGACATCGAGGGCGCGACGGCGTGCTCTGGCGCGTCCAGGGTTGTGCCCGTGCGCGCTCTGGCAAGGTACTGGGCATCCTGGGCGCGGTCTGGGCACGTCTGGGCTGGCCGATGCCGTGCGTTTCTCTGGTCATGGAGGGTACAGTCATGCGTGGTAGAGTGTAGGCGAGCAAGTTGACAAAGGGAAAGTGATCAGAGAGAGATGGAGAGGATGGGTCGCATGGTGGTGGCAAGGGTGCTCGGCATGGCTCACTTTTGATCATGTCTCCACTTTAATCATCAGTGCAAGGCTTGGTTTGGTGCAAAGGAGGTACCAGAAGGTTGATGATCACAAAGCAAAAAGGAGTTTAGGCAAAAATCTGTTGGATAATAGCATGTATGTGCAAAGTTGGATTCTGCCTGCCAAGTGTTTGATGTAATGGCCGCATGAAATGAATTTTAGAATTTTGCAAATCATTTTGGTGGAGTTGATTCAAATAATGTTTGGAGTAGAATGGTGGTGGTGGTGTGCAAAATTGAGTTGGTTTGTGAAATTTCAAAAAGTGTGGAATCTAGAATCAGATTTGAAGTTGCTACTTTGCTTGAGGAGATTAAGAGATAAAAAAAGAATTGGTCAAGGTGGTCAACACAAAACTTGTTCACCTTGAGGAGGTCTTGGATGAGGTGCAAAGACTTGAGAAAGTTTAGTTTGGAAAACTCTTAGTACAAGGGCTCAAAGAGGGTAAGATATTAAAATCGTCACATATGACCATTATCATATGTGACTTGGTTTTTGATTTTCTCTTTATTTGATTTGCATTTCTTTGATTCAAAAGTGATTCTTATTAGTTTAGGAACATTTCCAAACCATTGAAACAATTCCAAAAGGCCTAGTTCAAAGATTTGCAAAAATGGCCATAAACACATATGTGGTGCTATTTGCATTTTTCTTATTCTTCTCTTTTGTTTCACTTGATTCCTTTGGGCATGGTCTAGGGTCCATTCAGGGTTAGATTAGGCTTAGTGATGGTTTCAAACCATTTGGGTAGAGTATGAGGGCATAGGGCAAGATTCGACATTATGGCTAAATGCCACATATGCCTCTATGCATATTTCTATTTTATTTTTGTTTCACCTTTGATTTTGTTGGTAAGTGATAGGTTGGGTTTGTTGAGGTCTTTTAAATCATCCAACAAGGTAGATCTGGGCCTAGTTCATTGTTTGCAAGGATAGCCATAGGCTTACATAGGCCTTTTCTTATTTAATTCCTTTTTATTTTGTTTTAACTTGGAGGGTGAAAAGAAAGTAAGGTTTAGGGTTTTAGGAGCATTTGATAAGCATACCAACAATCACCGCAATAGCACAAGAATTAAGTAGGAGCACTATGCATAGCACATGATGTAATAAAAGTTTTTGTTGGTTCTCATTTTTGGAAGATGGAATTTTATTTTTCTTCTTTGTTTGAAAATTTGGGATGTTACAAACCCTTCCCCCTTAAACAAATCTCGTCCCGAGATTTTAAGAAAAGTTAGGTTCCTAAGAGAGATTGGGCAATTGGATTAACAGGAAAACATACTTGGCATGGCCTGAGGTGCTTCTTGTGCTTCTGTTGCATTAATTCATGTGGTAGAGACGGCCGTTGCGGCTGTTCGGGTTCCTTCTAGCCGCGAAGCGGCGCTTTTGCTGGACAGGTGCAGTGGTATTGGGGGCTGTCTTTGCCAGTTACTTGGGGCACTCATTGGAGTAATGCCCAAAAGTTCCACATTCATAGCAGGTTACCGTTGACTTGTCCTTTGGGGTGACGGGGATGGCATTGCTTCCTGTCCTCGGGCCAGTGTTGGTGTTGTTGTTGCTACCATTATTGTTGTTGTTGTTGTGGTTGTTGTTGTTGTGATTGTTGTTGTTGTTGCCTCCGGGCTTTGGGGGTCCTCCATGGTTGGTGGGGTAGTTTGGGCGGTACGTCTGAGCAGTTGGCTTGTTGTGTCTTGGGGTAAATCCTCCAGATGAATTGTTGCGGTACTTCTGTGTATGGTGGGGTCCATTCTGGTTCATCATCATGCGCTTGTGGTTCTCGTTGGCTTGATGCAGCTTCCCTTCCATCCGTATGGCTGAGTCCACAAGGGCTTCCAAGTCAGCGAACGGAATGTTCACTAACACAGTTTGCATTTCATCATGCAGTCCATTCAGAAATATTTCCTCCCTCTTCTCGTTGGTGTCGGTCTCATCCGGGGCGTACCTTGATAGAGTGATAAATCTGTCGCGGTATTCCACCACGGACATCCTTCCTTGTTTGAATTCGTGGAACTCGTCTCTCATCTTCTTGATCAGTCCTTGGGGTACATGATATTTGCTGAACTTGAGTTTGAAGTCTTCCCAAGTCATCATTTGCCCCGCATTCATTGCACGGGCACTTTTCCACCAGGCTCTGGCAGGTCCTGACAGGTAGTGGGTGGTGAACTGTACTTTTTCTACGGCTTCTACTCCCGCAACTTCCAGGTTGTTCTCCATGGTTTGGAGCCAATCATCTGCGTCAAGTGGCTCTTCGGTCTAGCCAAACATGGTTGGGTTGGTGTTCTGAAAGTTCTTCAGCTTCGATCCAGTGTGATCATGGTTTCCATGGCCTTGATTGTTCTAGGCTATCTACTGCAGTGCGGCTATATTGGCTTGTCATTCAGCTCTCTCGGCTTCTCGGTCTGCAATCATCATCGGTAGCATCTGCATCATTGCATCTTGGTTGGCGCTGCGGGTTGGTGGGGCCATCTGAATATTGAGGTAGATGATAAGATAAGAGGGAAATTTCTATGGTTTGTTTGGTTTAAAGTTCAAAAAGTTCAAAACTTGAAAAATTGAGTAGTGTTGAGGGGGTAAAAACCAACAAAACTTTTTCATTCATATCAAACATCACATATTACAAAGCTAATACACCGTTGGTTTGAAGAACCATTCACCGTTCTACGATACAAGGGTATCCTGATACAAACTCACACCTACGAGAGTGCTCTTAGTGATACTACTCTTCATGGTGAGTTCTTCTTCTTCAGGGGTAATGTGCTTGGTGAAAGGTGCGGGCGTTGTCCAACTCCTTGCGGGTCTTGTACAGCATAAAATCCAGATATGCAACATAGTGGTTCATCTCCGGTGAGGTGGCATGGTTATTGGCCTTCCCATGGGATCATGTCTTGGGTAGTAGATGAAGCGAGTGTTCTTGATCTTGTTCACATTCTTCCCACATAGACGGGCAATTGCTTCTTGCATGGCTTTGATTATTCCTTCCTTCCAAGTATTCCCCGTTACAGAAAACCAGATGGTTTCCCAAATTGGGGCTCTAGCTTTCCCCTCAGATCTGCAGTAACTTCCCACCGGGGTTGTCTTCCCGATGGATTGTTGAGTGGCACTCCAAAGAACTCGGGATACGGGCGTCCTAGATATTCAACTAGTTGCTTCAAATCCTTCTCGAACATTAGGTTTCCTCCGTGGCCAAGCTGATAGGATTCACATTGGTACTCCATCTGTGAGAAATTAGGATGAGTAAGTTAGAGAAGTGTAAGTGTGTCAAAATTTTATGTAGAATTACAAGAAAAGTAGGGTATGGATTTCTCATTTTGACAAGATCTCAAAGGTAAGAGTGAGAATAGGTTTTCGTAAATATTCACTTCCTTTGTTTTGAAATTGAGTTTTTCAGACGTCCATTCTAACTAGGGTCTCCTAAGGTCAAACAATGGCTCTGATACCAACTTGTCAACACCCGGATTTTTAAGTCCAGATGCCTATTATGCCATTCATCGCAATCCCAGGAATATTGTTTTTGCGAGACATAATAGATTGATATCACAGCACATCATTCATTACAACACCATAATAGTCTTACATCAAAAAGGATCACATGATCCAGTCTGATTACAACACTTGATCTAATGATCAATTACATAACACATAGCGGAAATTAGAGGTCCATCTGTTCCACAGGCAACTGTTGACGTCAGGAGTAGTCCTAGTTGTCGTAGACGTCCTGCTATCCTTCATCCTGATACTGGGGCTCATCTTCATAGTCTGGCCATTTGAATAGCCAGGGACACAGCCATGAGTACTTTAAAGTACTCGCAAACTAATACTAGTGTAAGCATTATCAACTATGGTAAGGGGGTGCTAAGCTCTAGGTTCATTTGCATAAAGCCAGTTTTATTTCGTAAACATTTAATAAACAAAGACTCCTCATTTGCCTACCTTAACTCAAGTGGGAACATTAGTGTCATTCCCACAACTCTGTTGTGATTCTAAGTCAAAGTCACCTTTCAAACTCAAGTCACAAGTCACCATTCATATTTTCGAAAAGTTTTGATGACGGAACAATATGGCCTTTCCAACTGTCCATGATCGCGGACGCGGCTATTCGAATAAGTTTACACTCTGCAGAGGTCATACACTTGTGCCACAATAATTGCAATAGTCCGTCAGGGGTAACTGGCCCTGATTTATCGCACTCAGTGCACGATCTACCAATCATAACCTTTCATTTACATCCCCTAGTATAGGCACCTCTCCCCATGAGCTTGGCCTCCCGGTGAGAGCAAACCGCCAACCCGGGAACTGCACAGGCCGGGCTTGGGTAGGACAGTCACCTCATTTCACATCATTTCACATTTCAATGGAGGTAGCCTCGGCATAACCCCTGTGACGCTTGTTCAGAGGGAACCCATACTAAAATACATAAGTTTCTAGTTAAGCCTTACCCAGATTCAGGTATTGTGGGGGTACTTGTAAAATTGGAATGGTATCGCATCCGAACCCAACCATCAGTTTTTGTAAAGTTCACCATGTCATTCACAAGTCATATTCACCTTCAAAAACTTTCAATAGAATGACTCATCATTCCAGGTTTTTCAAAGTCATTGGTTTTCACATGTTCCCATCTAGAGTAGTCAACTTTAATTTTAGCACTAGCAACTAGTCATGAGGGGTGCTATGTAGCTTGTATTGCTCTAGGCTAAATTTGACACTCTTCTATTACTCTATATCTAGACCAAGTGAATCATAAATAAAAAATAAACTTTGATGAACCAAAGTCAAAACTTGTAAGGTAAAAACTTGGGATGGGATCACTAAGCATAAAGTAGAAGGTAATGGTGCCATGCTCTTGTAGAGCTTTGCACTAGGGCAACTTGCAAGAATATTATCTTGCCTTGGTTGGTGTAGTGATCAAAGCTCTCTTCTTCTTCCTCTTGGTAGAAGACCTCCTCCTCTTGGTAGTCTCCGGTACTAGCGTCTATAAACGAATACGAGGATACAATCACCAAACAATACTCAAGTAGACTAATTAGCCTTAATGGCTCACACAAGATGATCTAGCATCATCCTAATCATTACTCAATATTAGACTAGGGTTTCTTCTTTAAGGTTTGGAAAATAGTTTCCTCTCATTGAAAATTCTATTAGGGTTTCTATTTATTTCTTTTGGAGAAATAATTTCCTCTCATTGAATCCTCTTAAGATTTAATTTCCTCAATTAATAAGTGTGAGATCATGTTGACCAAGGTTAATACTTCACATTTATCATTTGAGAAAAATGATTTAAATGAGGTACTATACCTCATGCAATTTTAAATCCTACTTTGATTTAATATCCTTATGTAAGCAATGATGACACCATGCAACTAAGGTCATCACTTTACTTCACATTACTTGGGAAGATTATTTAAATGAGGTGCTACACCTCATAGATTTAAAATCCTAAATTTGAAAATAATTTAAATGGGATAGTATTGACTACATAGCCAATTTTTGATTCTAGCCCATGATCATATGAAGCAACTATGTCATATTTTTGCATAAACAATTAGAGTTTTTTAAATGTGAAATATGAGAATTTGAATCACCTCAAAATTCATCATGGTTGATTTTTAAGAATTGTTTGAAATCTGAAAAGTCTCTGCCTTGTTATTTTTGCTACTTTAATTCTATAACAGAACTTGTGTTGAATCCAGTGGGGTTGGAAAGAGAATTTCTCTAGCTTTCCAAAGATATAAAGTTTGTAAAATTTGGTTGGGTAGATTTGATTCTATTTGATTTTGAATAAGGCATCTGCAAGCAATTTTATTTAAATCCAATATTTGAATTCAAATTAATTGGGCTCGCGCGGGAAAGCTTAACGGGCCGGCCCAGCTATGCGCACGTTGCACGCGGGCCGCCTGACGGGGTGGGACCTACGTGTCAGTGACACTTAACGAACCGAATCGGTACGCGAAACGGTGGCCGCACGATTAGAATGAGATCGGATGGACGAGAGAGGTCGTCGTCTCCGGCGAGAAGGGGTTACTGGCGCGGCGAGGCTAGGGGGTGGGCGAGCTCACTGGCGGTCAGCGAGGCTGGGCGTCGGCGGTGTTCGATGTTGTCGACGACGGCGAGGCGAATGGTGGTCGTGGGAGGAGCTGAGGTGGTCGGGAGCCTCTCCTTCATCGAGCTTCTGCGGCGGCGGTCTTCGGTTAAATTGCGGCAGCGGAGTGGATAATGTGGAGTGGAGAGGTGTCGAGGAAGGTCAGGGAGGAGAGGGGAGCAAGATCGTGTGAAGTATCGAGGCGCGGGCGCTCTCCTTTTATAGCGGCGCGATGTGCTGCGGGTGCCCGTGGTGGTCGTTCATGGCGTCGGCGGTTGGAGCGGTGAAGGGGCAAGGCGAGGATGCAGGCGTGTTGGCGACATCATGGTGATGCTCAAGGACGTGCTGGCATGGTGAAAGGGGAACGGGACAGCTCGGGTGGCTTCCATGTCTGCCACGGGTACGGTGGAGATCCATTGAAGGGGGCGACAGTGACAGGGCCTCTGCGTGCATTTGAGTGTGTCTGCGAGGTAGCAGTGGTTCTGGTGGTCGCGCATGAGAGAGGAGAAGGCGAGGGGAGGACGGCAGCGAGGGCGCGACGGCGTGCTCTGGCGTGTCCAGGGCTGTGCCCGTGCGCGCTCTGGCAAGGTACTGGGCGTCCTGGGCACGATCTGGGCACGTCTGGGCTGGCCAATATAGTGCATTTCTCTGGTCATGGAGGGTACAGGCATGCATGGTAGAGTGTAGGCGAGCTCGTTGACAAAGGGAAAGTGATCAGAGAGAGATGGAGAGGATAGGTGGCATGGTGGTGGCAAGGGGGCTTGGCATGGCTCACTTTTGATCTTGTCTCCACTTTAATCATCAGTGCAAGGCTTGGTTTGGTGCAGAGGAGGTACGAGGAGGTTGATGATCAAAAAGCAAAAGGGGTTTAGGCAAAAATCTGTTGGATAATAGCATGTATGTGCAAAGTTGGATTCTGCCTGCCAAGTGTTTGATGTAATGGCCGCATGAAATGAATTTTGGAATTTTGCAAATATTTTTGGTGGAGTTGATTCAAATAATGTTTGGAGTAGAATGGTGGTGGTGGTGTGCAAAATTGAGTTGGTTTGTGAAATTTCAAAAAGTGTGGAATCTAGAATCAGATTTGAAGTTGCTACTTTGCTTGATGAGATTAAGAGATAGAAAAAGAATTGGTCAAGGTGGTCAACACAAAACTTGATCACCTTGAGGAGGTCTTGGATGAGGTGCAAAGACTTGAGAAAGTTTAGTTTGGAAAACTCTTAGTACAAGGGCTCAAAGAGGGTAAGATATTAAAATTGTCACATATGACCATTATCATATGTGACTTGGTTTTTGATTTTCTCTTTATTTGATTTGCATTTCTTTGATTCAAAAGTGATTCTTATTAGTTTAGGAACATTTCCAAACCATTGAAACAATTCCAAAAGGTCTAGTTCAACGATTTGCAAAAATGGCCATAAACACATATGTGGTGCTATTTGCATTTTTCTTATTCTTCTCTTTTGTTTCACTTGATTCCTTTGGGCATGGTCTAGGGTCCATTTAGGGTTAGATTAGGCTTAGTGATGGTTTCAAACCATTTGGTAGAGTATGAGGGCATAGGGCAAGATTTGACATTATGGCTAAATGCCACATATGCCTCTATGCATATTTCTATTTTATTTTTGTTTCACCTTTGATTTTGTTGGTAAGTGATAGGTTGGGTTTGTTGAGGTCTTTCAAATCATCCAACAAGGTAGATCAGGGCCTAGTTCATTATTTGCAAGGATAGCCATAGGCTTACATAGGCCTTTTCTTATTTAATTCCTTTTTATTTTGTTTTAACTTGGAGGGTGAAAAGAAAGTAAGGTTTAGGGTTTTAGGAGCATTTGATAAGCATACCAACAATCACCATGGCAATAGCACAAGAATTAAGTAGGAGCACTATGCATAGCACATGATGTAATAAAAGTTTTTGTTGGTTCTCATTTTTGGAAGATGGAATTTTATTTTTCTTCTTTGTTTGAAAATTTGGGATGTTACATATGCGTGGTGCGGCGTACGGCCGCCATGTGCGACCTGGAGCAGAGGCTCAGGTTCGCCATGGTGGCCTCCGTCGGTGGGCGTCGGCCAGCGGTTTCGTGTGAGAAGGTGGCGGCGGCGCTGCGCGGGCGTGGCGTGCCGGAGGGCGCGGTCTCTGTGCATACCTTTGCCCCGGAGGATTTTCTGGTTGTCTTTGAGTCTGAGGAGCTCCGGAACCATGTGGCCGGGATGCCGCCAGTTCTTGTCGCCGGAGCGCCGCTGTCATTTAGGCAATGGAACCGGCAAGCTAAGGCTAGCCTTGTGGCGATGAAGACCAGGGTGCTGCTTGTCATTGAAGGGATTCCACCGCACGCCTGGGGCACCGTGGTCGTCGAGGACCTCCTCGGGAAGAGCTGCGCCGTCGACGAGATTGCGCCGGAGACGAAAGTGCGGAGTGACCTTTCCCTATTCAATTTGACTGCTTGGACATCGGAGTTGGAGGCGATACCGATGGCTAGGAGGTTGGCGGTGCCGGAGCCGCTCTTGGGCGGAGGTGCACGTCCAACGCCGGACAGGGCGACAGCGGCGGCGGTGCGTGACACCGGAGAGATCAATACCCTTCATTACCGGGTGCTAATCCATCTCGTGAGGGTCGAGGAAGAAGCTGGAGGAAGTCTGGTCCAGGAGCAGGGACCGTTCAGTCGTGGGCCGGAGGGGTCCAGGGACCTCGGCGACGAAGGGAGCGACGGCGGCGGCGGCGGTGGCAGAGGTGCGAAGCCTCAGAGAGTCCTTCGCAACTTGGCTTGGACGCGCGGTGTGCTAGATCATCGCCGCGGTCCGGGAGGTGGAGATGGCGCGGCTCTGCTGATCGGTGGTCCGGCCGTGCTTGCGGCGGCGCCGGCGCCGGAGAAGGCTTGGGCCCTACCACGTGTGAACAGCCCGGCGCCCTTGACCGTTCAAACCTCTCACGTCGGGACAACGCTGGGTCAGGCCGTGTCTGGCAAAGTAGCTGCTCCTCTTGCAGAGAGGACTGCTTTTGGTCAGCGGGATAAAGAAGAGAGGACTGCTTTTGGTCAGCGAGATAAAGAAGAGAAGGAGAAAGCTGAAAAGGGGAAGGGGCCCGTTGTGGTGGAGGAGTTGGTGCCGTTGGGCACAGGGCACGTGGCAGTTCTGGAGCCTATAGAGACCGAGGCGGGCCACGCTGCCGACCAGGTGCAGTGGGAGGACGCGCCAGACTCGCTGCCGGGCGCCGATCCCGAGCCGGTTGTGCCTGTTGCCGCAGGGTCGGGGGCTAGTGCTTCGATAGGGACAAGGTGGATTCATCCCCATCGGTCTCTTCGGTGGAGTCCACAGAGCGATCGCTAGCCAATGAGCTGGAGGATGCATGCATGGGAGAGGAGGAGCATGCACCTTGCATTCAAAGCGACCCGGCGCATGCAGAGGGTTACGTGCTGGTTAGCGTGTCTGAGCAGCGTTCGGCGCGGGTGGAGACGAGGGACTCGCCTGTAACGTGCAGCCCCTTGGAGGACAGCCAGGCCTATATGTCTTACACAGGTCCCAACAGTCTGATGCAGCTTGTCCCTAGAGGAGTGGCCCAACAGCGTGCGCACGATCAGGGTTCACCGGAGTTGCGGCGCGAGTTTGATTCTGAGAAGGTGGCAGCTGAGAGAGAGAAGGAGAACTTAGAGCTTGCCCGTGTCAAGACCTTCTGCTCCTCTCTGCTCAAAGCCATAGCTCCTCCCCTGTTGCATGAGTATGAGAAGGCTACGGGGATCAGGGCGGACGCGAAGCCGTTTACCCCAAAATGTGTGACGAGAAGATCGGCGGCGGCTCTAGCCGGCACACAAGTCAAGAGGGCTTCCCCGGCGGAGAGCTCCTTGCTCAAAGCTTTGGGTTTATGCCCGGAGAACCTTTCGGTTGGTGAGGATGACCTCAGGCGCTTCAAGGAGTTCTTCAACTCCCCGGTGCACGACACACACCTGAGGGTGATGGCGGCCATTTTAGGCAAGGAGATCCCCACGAGCTTCGACAGAGAGGTACACTGCAAGGTGGCAGTGTCGGCGCTGCAGGGCGCAGGAGCTTGGAGAGAGTTCTAGATTAGATCTATGGATTGTGCTTTCGAGATTTTGTGCTGGAACGTCAGAGGCTTGAACGATCCAGCCAAAAGAGATGCGGTGCGTGAGTCCATTTCTAGTCTTAGAGTTAGCGTGGTGTGCCTCCAGGAGACAAGGCTGGATGTAATTGATAACTTGTTAGTTATGCAATGCCTGGGACCATCTTTTGATGGGTATGTTTATTTGCCTGCTTTGGAGACGAGAGGAGGGATCTTGTTAACATGGAACAAGTCCGCTGTAGACATTGCTCGTATCAGCTTTGATGAGTATGCGGTGACCGGGGAAGTAAACACCAGAGATAATAATAGGTGGTGGTTAACTACGGTGTATGGGCCTCAAACCCATGAGGATAACTTGAGCTTCTTACGTGGGCTTACGGAGAGGAGGAGTTTATGCCCGGGGCCATGGTTGCTCCTTGGAGACTTTAAGATGATCCTGTATGCGGATGAGAAGAACAACGATCGCTTAGATAGATTCATGATGACGACCTTTCGGCATTTTGTCCAAGAGCATGAGATCAAGGATCTCTACCTGCATGGTCGGAGGTTTACTTGGAGTAGTGAGAGGGAGGTGCCCACGCTTACCCGTATTGACAGGGCCTTTGTTTCTGTGGACTGGGATCTGATGCACCCAGATTCAATTCTGCAAGCCCTTTCCTCTTCGGTTTTGGACCACGCTCCTATCCACCTATCCCTAAGCGCGACTTTCAAGCCAAAGAGGAGGTTCAAATTCGAGGCCTTTTGGCTAAACCTTGAGGGGTTTGAGGGGGCTCTGAGAGAGGCGTGGGTTTGCGATCCCTGCATTATTGACCATTTTAGACGCCTTGATGCCCTTTTCGGCAATGCGGCGGAGTTCTTCCAAGCGTGGGGTGAGAAAAAAGTGGGAAACATCAAACTCATGGTCGCGATGGCGAACACCTTGATCCTCAGATTTGACGTTGCACAAGAGTCTAGAGTGCTTACTCTTGAGGAAGCATGGTTGAGAAAAACGCTAAAGCACGTGGTGCTGGGGTTGGCTTCCCTTGAGCGTACCATTGCGAGGCAAAGATCGAGATTAAGATGGTTGAAAGAGGGGGACGCTAATACTAAACTCTTCCATGCCGTGGCAAATGGGAGGCGGACGAAAAACTACATTGTTGTGGTGAGAGTGGGAGATGAAACCACGACCACCCACGAGAAAAAGAATGAGTTGTTCACGGAGGAGTTAGAGAGGATTATGGGGAGCATTCAAACCAGAGCCCACACCATCGACCTGGAGGCGCTTGGCATTCCGGTAGCGGACCTAGCGGAGTTGGACAACATGTTCACGGAGGAGGAAATCTGGAACACTATCCGCGAGATGCCGAATGACCGTGCACCTGGGCCGGATGGCTTCACCAGTGCGTTTTACCAGAGAGCCTGGCCAATCATAAAACATGACATTCTGGCAGGGATTATGAAATTGGGAGTGTGAGATGGTAGAGGCTTTGCCAGGCTAAACAGAGCACTAATCACGGTCATCCCCAAGAAACCCGAGGCCATTGAGACAAAAGACTTCAGGCCCATCAGCCTAGTCCATAGCTTTGCGAAATTGTTCTCTAAAATCATCTGAAACCGGCTCTGGTCTAGGCTTGGGGAGATGGTGAGTATGAATCAATCGGCTTTCATCAAACACCGGAGTTTGCACGACAATTTTGTGTTAGTTAGACAAGTGGCTAGAAAGAATAACATGAGGAGACAGACGGGGGTGCTCCTGAAGCTAGACCTAGGGAGAGCTTTCGACTCCATATCTTGGAGCTTCTTATTTGAGGTGCTAAGGAAAATGGGGTTTGGAGTGCGCTTCCTTAAATGGATCGCTTTGTTGTTACACACGGCGAACACACGAGTCATGGTGAACGGTGTGCCTGGAGACAGGGTCTACCATGGACGTGGCTTGAGGCAGGGTGACCCAACTTCACCCATGCTGTTTGTGGCGGCAATGGAGTCCTTATCTGCCATGATTACGAAGGCGGCTGAGAGCGGAATCTTTGGGAACCTTCCGGCGATCTCGCCCTTACAGAGAATTTTGGTTTATGCGGATGACGTGGTGATCTTCCTAAAGCCGGAGAGCACAGAGTTATCGGCCGTGAGATAGATCCTAGGACTTTTTGGCGAGGCCTCGGGGCTAAAGGTCAACTATAGAAAGACGTCGGCTACACTGATTCGAGGGACGCAGGAAGATGAGGAGAGGACAACCAGAGTTCTAGGTTGTGAGTTGGCGCGGTTCCCAATCAGATATTTGGGCCTTCAGTTAGCGCTCAGACCGCTGACTAAAGCGGAGTGGCAACCGATGCTGGACCAAGTTATCAAATGCTTGCCTTCGTGGCAGAGAGGGCTCATTCGGAGGGAGGGGAGGCTTGTGCTAGTAAATTCTGTGGTGGCGGCTAGGGCGGTGCACCAAATGGTTGTTTCTGAGGCCCCTCTGTGTGACTGCTGGAGGAGATTAACAAATGGATGTAGCATTTTTTGGGCTGGAAAGGATGAGGTCCAGGGAGGGCAGTGCCTTGTGGTGTGGAAAACCATTTGCAAACCCAAAAAGTTTGGAGGCCTTGGAGTAAAGGACCTGAGGCTACAGGCTTGACGCTTCGAGTGAGATTGTTCTGGCTCCGACGTACAGACATCACGAGGCCGTGGCAGGGCCTGCCAGGGTTGAAGGACCCAGATGCGGAGGAGGTGTTCCAAAGTTTCGCACACTTCCGTGTGGGAGATGGGCTCGCAACTTACTTCTGGAAGGATAGATGGATCAGTGGATTTACAGCGGCGGATTTGGCACCGGAAGTGGTGGCTAGGGTCCCAGCAAGGAGAAAGAATTAGCGGCTCGTATGTGAGGCACTGCCTGATGATAGATGGATAGACGACATGACGGGAGAGATGACAGAGGAGCTCTGGAGGGAATGTCTGACACTCTGGGAGTCAGTGGAATCTATGCAGAGGGAGGCAGGTAGCCCGGATCACATCTCTTGGAAAGGGGTGGAATCCGGAAGATACACGGCAAAAGACACCTACGACATGTTGTGCCAGGGGAGCATGAGATGGGCCATGAGTAGGCCAGTGTGGGGTTCCTTCTCCCCTATGAAATGCAAGATGTTTGCATGGCTGGCCATGAGATATAGACTTTGGACCTCGGACAGGAGGGCGAGGCATGGGCTCCAGGAGCACCCAGACGCTTGCTACACATGCCTGCAGGAGGAGGACAATGTGGATCATATTCTAACCCTTTGCCCTTATGCGAGACAGGTGTGGTGCAGAGTTTTACACAGTGCGAGCCTACAACTAACGGATCCGGGCTCCACAGGCAACTTGCAGAGATGGTGGACGGAGTCCCGCAAGCGAGTGAGGAGGATCGATAGGAGGCGCTTCGACTCCATGGTGATCTGCACGACATGGACGCTCTGGAAGCAACGCAACGCGAGAGCTTTCGGGAACACCAGGAGGCAGAAGAATGTTGATCAAATGCTGCAGGAGATCAGAGACGAGTTTCAACTTTGAGAAGGAGCGAAGAGAGGAGGGAGTTTGGACGTCGCGAGAGAGTAGGCTTAGGCGGAGTTAGGGCGTGTGTGGGTTCTCGGGCATGATGTTCGCATCTGGTCACCGAGTCTTGTAAATGTTGTTGCTCTCTTCTATAAAGACAAGGCACGCTTTGCGCGTGCTCTCGGAAACATAGTGGCATGAATGATAAAAATCCTTAAAAAAATTATATTTCGAAACCAAGGTAGTACAAACCCCGCTTAGATGAAAAAATACCTTTTGCTAGTTTGGATGGTGACGGCGAGTGCCAATTCCACAAATCAAGATTGAAAACCTTCTCTTTCAGGGGTTCAAGGATTGAAAACTTGGAATTACATATGGCTCTTTCAACACGGGGGAAGGAGCATCATTATTATGAAAAAAATGAATATGGAAGGCCTAGACCAGCAAGAAAAACTTGGAGCCACATAGTTTTGGTTCCCATATTATCAAGCCGGTAGTGTGGTGTCGCGGCGATGTCCAGTAAGAAAACCGGAGTCGCTGATGAGGCAACAGGTCCAGGATGTGTTGTTAGGCAGATGCCTTGTCGAACTTGAGGGGCTTGACCACCTCCCAGGTGAAGTCGGGGTCGTCGCGGCCGAAGTGGCCGTAGGCAGCGGTCTTGATGAACCTGTTGCCACCCTTCTTGAGGTCGAGGTTGATGCTGATCATCCCTGGCCTGAAGTCAAAGTTCTCCTTCACCAGCTTCAGGATCTCCCTGTCAGGGATCTTGCCGGTGCCGTAGGAGTCGACGAACACGGACAGGGGCTCAGGCACACCGATGGCGTACGAGATCTGCACGATGACGCGGCGCGCGAGATCACTTGCGACGATGCTCTTGGCGGCCTGCCTGGCAATGTAGGCGCCACTGCGGTCCACCTTGGTGGGGTCCTTGCCGGAGAAAGCGCCGCCGCCGTGGGCTCCCCAGCCACCGTAGGTGTCGATGATAATCTTGCGGCCGGTGAGGCCGGCGTCTCCGTGAGGCCCGCCGATGACGAAGCGGCCAGACGGGTTGAGGTGGAAGATGGTGTTCTCGTCGAGGTACTTCCCGGGGATGACCGGCTTGATGACGTGCTCCTTGAGGTCCGCGGCGATCTCGTCGTTGGTGACGGTCTCGTCGTGCTGGGTGGAGATGAGGACGGTGTGCACGCGGATGGGGACCATGGCGCCGCCCTCGTTGCGGTACTCGACGGTGACCTGGGTCTTGCCGTCAGGCCTGACCCAGGCGCAGGTGCCGTTCTTGCGCACTTCGGTGAGGCGAGCGCCGATCTTGGTGGCGAGCACGTGGCTGAGGGGCATCAGCTCGGGGGTCTCGTCGGTGGCATAGCCGAACATGATCCCCTGGTCGCCGGCGCCGATCTCCTCGGGGCGCTTGGTGAAGTGTCCGTGGACGCCCTGTGCGATGTCAGGGGACTGCTGCTCGATGTTGACGAGCACCTTGCAACGGTCGGCGTCGAGGCCGACGTCGTCGGAGACGAAGCCGATGTTGCGGCAGGTGTCGCGCACGATCTTCTCGTAGTCGACGGTGGCCTTGGTGGTGATCTCGCCCAACACCATGACCATGTTGGTCTTGGTGCAGGTCTCGCAGGCGACCTTGCTGTCGGGATCCTGGGCTAGGCAGGCATCGAGGACGGCGTCGGAGACCTGGTCGCAGAGCTTGTCAGGGTGGCCCTCGTTCACGGACTCGGACGTGAAGAGGAAGGTGTCTTCGGACGCCATTTCTTGCTGCTACCTGTGTTCGACGCAAATCACAAGGGGAATCATCAGATAATTAGAATCATATAAGTTCACGCTGGATCTGTTTTCGTGAATCAGAAATACAATCATCAGCACGAATGAATTGTGCCACAAAATCCGTGTACTACATGATTTGATTTGCCAACTCATAATTCACGATGAAGCTAGTAATCAAACGAAAAAAGATACTGTATCTGATGAAAAAGCATGACAGGTGATGTTGCGGAAGCTACCTTGTCCTGCTGCTCTCGTTCCGGAGGCGATGAGCGAATCGAAAGACAAAGGAAGAGGTGGAATGTGTTGTCCCGAGATCCAGGCCGCGCCATTTATAATGGCCGGGCAAGGCTATGTGTGCTTATTGGTTGGTGGCAGTGTGGGACTGCACAACCTGTGCTGCAGTTGTTGTCCTCACCAAACCTGTTGCATGCGGTGGGCTACATCACCTACCATGATGTACCTCTCCTTTATTTCCTTCTCCACTTGCCTACGTGAGCTGTTTCACAAAATAATACACCTCATGGTAGGCATGATTATCAATTACAAGCTTTTAAAAATAGGCCAAGAGCAAATATCTCACCAGTTTCAGTTCGGACAACATTATTTACATACCAACTGCAAAGCATTGCTAGCTGGCCGTGGCCATATAATGGTGGTTATGTACCTTATTACTACATGCTTGTAATATTTTAACAAAATATATATGTCCATTTTTTGAGCAAAGATGAGCTTGCAGACATTTTAACTAGGGATTTTTTATATCTTTTGCGAAACACGGTACAGACTCAGATGCCCACAAATACGTATATACACTCACTTCTATGAAAGCACGTGCATCTTACCCCTGTGAGCACCTCCGGCTCCTCCGAAAGACTGAGTATATCCTTGAAAAAGCAAGCGGCGTGGGTCATCAACGTTTCCAAAACCAAGGTCTGTCTCGTCAAGTGCTTCTAGTTGACACGTTTGCTAATTTCCCTGCAAAAATCATGCCCCCTCTCCGGAAAGTACTTTGGTTTAACACTTCACTTGCGTGGACTTAGCAAAAGTTGATTTCAAACTACTTATTGATAAATGGGTTAATTGGATAGATGTAACTATAAGCTATTTAAAAAACATCAATGCAACTTTTGACTTTGGAAAAGCCCCACTACAATCTTCTATACATTTCACTGATGCCATTTTGCCCATTTTAACACATATGCCAACCAATATACACTCGTATTTATAGTGGTATATACATATCGTTCACCGTGGGCGTAAAACCCGAGACCCGTACCATTTAACCTGAACCCGAATTTATCGGGTGTTCTACCGAAAACTCTAGAAAAGGCTGACCTTCGCGAAGGTAAGACAACTCGCTTCACGCACGACAAGTGGCGCGCTGTGGTGCTAGAAAATCTCTGGGAAGTGGTCTCTCTCCTCGCCACGTGTCGCAAGGGAAGCAAAGTGGGGATGAGGGAGGAGAGAGAAGACAGGGGAGGCTGGATTGTGTTAGTTTTTTTTCCTAGATTCGTTTTTTAAAAATGAAATATCTCGAGAACCGTAAGTCCAAATTACGAACCGTTTCTACTTTTGAGATCTTCTCGTCGAGATCTTCAAAACTAGATACCATATTGATAGGTTCCGAGATACTTTTTTTCCCGTACTTCTGATACTAGTATGATTATACTCGTATCGTGTACCTAACTGTACTCGTGTTTCAACTGATATAAGTACTTCTGTTTTTAGTGCAGTTGGTACAGTTTTTTTCCTTTACTCGGTAAAGGTACTCACTCGTGTGTGTGACTGAACATGTACTTACTCGTGTGCACGACTATACTTACTCGTGTGCGCAACTGTATCTGCTCGTGTACATCACTGTACTTCTGTATATGTAGGTACTCGTGTGCACGACTGTACCTGCTAGTGTGCCGATTGTACCTGATTGTGTGTGTGACTGTACTTGTACTCATCTGTGTGCTCAACTGTACTTGTGTGTTGTGTGCAATTGTACTCGTGTGTTGTAAATAACTGTCTTCGTAAGTTTGATCCGTAGCTACCCGTACTTGCGCGGAGGTGCTGTACACGCGACCGTACTCGTGCGGAAGGAAGTGGAATACGCGCGTGGAGCCGTGAGGTTTCCTTTTTTTTAGTCATACTCGTGTTCTACCGTACGCGACAAGCTCGATACACCCGAACATCCAATCCATTGCCAACAGCCCACATCAGCCCACAGAAGGGGATTCCCCGTTTGAGCCTAAAAAGCCCAACTAACTATACTACCTAACCCCAGCGATCCCAGTCCCGTACGTGTTCTCTCCCTCTCGTCTCTCACGCACTTGGACCGCCGCCTCTCGCCTTCTACCCCTCCCGTCTCCCGTCTCCATGCCTCACGTCGAGCGCCGCCTCTCCCGTCTCCATGCCTCCAACCTCTACAGCTATCGCCTCGCCGCCGCCTATCTCGTCGCCTTCTCACTCAGATCCTATGCTCGCCGGCGGGGAACTCCTTCAACCTCAGGCCATGGTGCTCCCAGATGGCCAGCGAGCTCAGCCACTAGTAGAAAAAGGATCATCTATACCGGTTGATAAGGGTCATTTGCACCGGTTTTGCAACCGGTATAAAAGATCCGGTACAAAAGGTCCCCCCTTTTTGTACCGGTTCCTTACGAACCGGTATAAAAGGCGCCTCCACGTGTGCGCCTAGGAGAGCGCACGCCGAGGGAGCTTTGATACCGGTTTGTATACCAAAGGTTGCCTGCCGCGGCAAAGAAAATGCAGAAATCTCTGCCGCGGCAGAGAATTCACGGTTTAGGGTTTTAGGAGGGGTTTAGGGGTATCGGAGCGTTTCTCAGCGTTTGGGTTTACGTAGTACATGAAGATCAAGGTGATGCATATCAAGTTGGTGCATATAATATAACACACATGTAATTGCATAAGTAGTACTCTTCGATGCATATCAAGTCGATGCACCAGAATAAAGTAGTACATGCATGAAGATCGATCTTCATGCGTAGTGGTACTCTCTGAGGCATACTATCTATTACATGTACCATAGTGGTACACTCCGAGTCGAACTATATATACACAAAGCAATCGAGGAGCGGGAGAAGATCTTTATGCATAGTGGAACTCTCCGGATGGTGGTATGACTTCCCGAAGGAAAAATCCCGCCAATTCCTCGCCAATTGCTTTGAAGCGCTCCTCGATTGAGATCTTCTCTCGCTTTCTTCTCAACTGTAAAAGAATAAGATACAAATGAATACATGAAACTCAGCACAACTTATGGTAACAAAATAAATTTGTGAATATTGTTTTCGTACCTCTCTATTTCTTTCATTATTCACTCTCTCGCTGAAAATTCTGTGGATGTACTCACAAACGTAGTATCCACATAGATCAGTCCCTTGTGCTTGTTTCGCGCATTTCTGTATAAGAATATAATTCAGTCAAACAATAATCAAGTATGATAAAGGTGTGTGGACCTAGGTAACTACTACTTACTTTGTTCGCACGCCATATCAGCTTCGGTGCCCATTGAAAGGACTGATCTTCCTTGATGAAAGTTTCCTATGCGCTGCCCGACAAAAGAAAATGCACACAAGAGTTATCAATCAGTTGATATCAGGAAATTCACAAAAAAAACCGATAAGAATTTGAATTACCTTTTGAGCATAAGAAAACAAGACTTGTATAGTATAGGCTCTTTGGTTAGTGAGTCAAAGACTTCAACTTCTCCTTCGTACATTTTAATGACGGTAAGAATAAAGTGAAACCTGCGCAAGTTTAAATATGTAGTGTCATATATATAAGTCATCAGTTAATATGTTAACATATGGTGAGAAAAATAGAATGTGTTATAAGAGAGTAACACTCACTGGAAGTTGTAAGGCCAAAGTATTATCTTTTTGTCACGTTGTCAAAAGCCTTAGCAAAGTCTCCGGTGTATCCCTGTTATAGAGGGGTTCTTCTATGGTCCTGACATGCATTGTGTCCGGGTCAATGAACCCAATGTCCGTGATTTCATCCCTTTTGCATTCGAGCATCTTCGATCTGCATAACATAGCGCACAAAAGATTATAATTTGCAGAAAATAAAGGAGCTGAGCTAAAGACTTGTACAGACAATAGCAACTGATGATAGATTTATCGAGGGCCCGAAGATTGTATAACTGGAAAAGCTCGCAGAAGTCAACGCTCACAGAGTATTCTTGGAAGTAGTGCTCTTCCTTAACTTGCACCATGATAGTCTCGATCCCTCCCTTTGTGGCAAGTTGGTACCACGTATGCAAGTTACGCATTCTTGTTGGTAGCTTCCTGAGATTCTCGACCAAATCTTTCCCTTGAACATATTTATATTGTACTTGAGCTAAGGGGTAATCGGTGTATTGTCGAGAACTTTGAACGGCCTTCCCGTCATACACCACGAGATGGGGGGCCGATTTAACGGGTTGTTGTCCGAGCTGGTAGACTTGGTGTATTCCTTTTATCTCCTTGACACCCGATTGAACGGGTTTTGTCGCCTCGATCATGTTGTCATACGACCTTTCAATAGAACGCCTATAGTCAGATGGCGGCGATGGTACAGGGTCATATAGATTCTCCATGGTACGCACAACTTTCACCGGATCTAGTGTCTTCTCAGAAGGTATCTCTGGCACTTTTGGTGCAAAAAAGGCTTTCAGCTCGGACTGAACGGCTTCCCTGTTTTCCTCTTCACTTTTTTCCCAAGGTAACTTCTCAATGGGCGGCTGTGCTTTCTCCTTTCTAGATCTCTTCCGAGGTGGCGTACCGTTCCGCTTAACGGGCGCTGTCTTACACGGAGGATCTCGAGATGGTGGACTCACGCTGGGGTCCCTCTCAGGTAGGTGTGGACTTGGCTGCTCACGAGGACTCCTACCAGGAGGAGTCGATGGCATTTGCTGCTCATGTGGAGGAGTCGGTGGCCTTTGCAAAAGGACGACGTACTTCTTTGGCCATAGGGCGAAACCGTGCTTGACATCGGCCAGTGTCCTCTCATCTTCACCTCTAGGAATATCAAGCTCCATTGTTTCAAAACCCGGAACAACTTCATCCACCCCGACACGAACACAACCAGGTGGAATGGGCATATGATGGTGCATTGCTCCATCTTCACTTGGGTACACATAGCCGACCGCCACCTTAACGGACGCGGTCCTGAATAACATATGTAGCGCGCAATCTGTCTTCTCCGTGACATAATCCACGGGGTAGCTTCCTCCACATCCATCAAGATGCGAGGAACCGACACTGCTTCTTCGCTGAGATGGGGCAGCATCGGCTTGTGGATCACGTACAAACATCGGCTGATCAGGTGCCCTCTGATTTTTCTCAAGCGCCTCCAACCTAGTTAACAATTCTGTTAACGTGTCGGCGTCCTTCTTCTTCTTTCGCGAACGGCTTCTATAAGTGTCAGCGCTGTCCGGCCATGTTTCCTTCATGGTGAGACCTGGGCGAGCTCGTACCCGTCCAACGTGTTCAGGGTTCCCCGGAGCGAGTGTTAGCTCGTCATTCTCTCTATCGGGAATGTACTCTCCCTTTCTGACCTTTTCAATTGCATCTACAAGCTTCGGTACGATTGCCTCAATTTTTCCCTTCCATTTTCCCTTCGCAACGATCAGCCCTGTATTTGGGTCCAACCCTGCCCCATGCGCGAACAACCAGAACTTCGACCGTTCGGGCCAGTCCCATGTCTGTGGAGTGATTCCTGCATCCATCAGTTTATTCTCAAACGCTGTCCACTTCGGAATGGCAGTCTTGTAGCCACCTGACCCCAAATGATGCCAAAGTTTCTTCTTTGCAGCATTTTCGTATTTGTCTCCGATCGGGACACAAAAGTAGACGATTGCTTATACTCCTTAAATGCGGGCCAGTGATCTTTTATCTTCACTAGATTATCATCGAATACTGTATCTTCATTCTTATATTTGTCCCATAAATTTTTCTTCCAGGTCTGGAATTGTATGGCCATCTTCTTCCATGTACATTCCCTGACTTTATTCTTCTGGCCTTCCGTCATGTCTTCCGGTAGGCTGAATCGTGTCAGTAGAGTTTCCCAAAGAAAAGTTTTCATCGCGTCGTTGACATAACTAGCTCCAGTCCACGCTTTCTTCGGCTTATTCCACTCTTGAATGCTGATCGGTACATGGTCCCTAACAAGAACTCCGGCTTGATTTGTAAATTTGCGGCAGAACTCTTTGGGTTGCTCTGGTTCACCATTAGCCTTAAATGCCGTGAGAGCTAACCTGCCCTCGCCCTTTAACACTCTCGTCGGGCCTCGTTTCGTTTTAACAGACTTGCTCGATGATGCAGAAGGCTAAAAGAAAAAATTAGTCGTTAATAAGTGCAATACAAATAAATGAATGCATCTAGGGATCGATGAACATAGACTAATTGATACATAGATATACACCTCGTCGGAGTTTGTTATCGACACTTCGTTGTCTCTTCTAACTTGTTCAGACTCAAGTCCCTCGCCGAAATCATTCAGAAAGTCTTCGAACTCGTTATCATCTCCATCGGGTTCCGTACCACGGGCACTCTCATAGATCAATTTCTGCACCGCTTCTTCCCCCTCCTCATCTCAAACGAAGGTGCCGTCCTCCATACCTCAATGTCACTGCAAAATTAGGAAAGCAATTACTTCATTCATCCAATGAGTCATTTAGCTAGCAATTCATTATTTGAAACACATAAGTTGTGACAAGTTAATAGCATAATCTTGTGAAATACAAACACATATGCCCTTAGGATATACAATGGCATTTCAATTAACGGCCCTCCTATGCAGTAAATCCATTTGCAATCCTATGCGGTTGCATTGGCACATTTGTAGGGAGGTGGCATCGGCAGCGGCTCCATCGTCCCCACCCTCCTTCCTCTCCGCCAACACATATGCGGTTAGCACATGCTTAGGCGGCGTCAGCGGCAGATGGAACAAAATCAGCAAGCCATAAACAATGACCACGCCCACCCACTAAAAAGCGCGCACGAATAAAATACAGAGAGTCTAGTAACGGAGCAATCCTAACCGCCGTCGGAGTCGGCGTCGGCGACGGCCGCGAGGAGGATGAGGAGGAGGCATTGGCGCAGGGGCATTCGCGAGGCGTGGAGCGGGTGGAGGCATTGGCGCAGGGGCATTCGCGAGGCGTGTGCTGCGGGGGGGGGGGGCATTCCATCGAACAGCCTAGGGGCCGGCCGGGGACCGGGGGCGTGGGCACGGGGGGGGGCCGGGGAGCAGGCGTCTGCGAGCGTCTGCGGGCGTTTGCAGCGTCGGCAAGGCGGACGGCGGCGTCGGCGAGGTGGACGTCGTCTTCGGCGAGGCGGACGGTACGGTGGCGTCGGCGAGAGGAGGCGTCGGCCCGGAATCCGGCGCACGCGCGAGCGGGGGAGGGAAAGAAGGGGGGCCGGAGACTTACCCTGCGGTGCCGGGGAGGGGGGCGGCGGCGGACGGCAAGGCTGAGGACGGCGGCGGAGAGCGACGGCGGTGAGTGCGACGGCGGCTTCGCGGCTGTGCGTGTGTGGGCGTCAATCTGTGCGTCTCTACGCGTCTGGCCGCGCGCGCCTAAGGTAAGCACAGGGAAGGACCTTTGACGACCAACCGGTACGAAAGATCTTTCGTACCGGTTGGTGGTACCAACCGGTACCAAATGTTTTTTTAATTTCCTTTTTTCTTTTGCTGTTTTCTTTTCTTTTACTGTTTCTTTTCTATTTCTTTTTTCTTTTCTTTTCTGTTTCTTTTTTCTTTTTTGTTTCTTTTTCTTTTTTTTTCTCTTCTTGTATGTTTCTTTTATTTTCTATTTCTTTTTCTATTTCTTATTTTCTATTTCTTATTTGTTGTTTCTTTTTCTTTTCTTTTTCTTTTCTTTTCTATTTCTTATTTGCTGTTTCTTTTTCTTTTCTTTTTCTTTTCTTTTCTATTTCTTTTTTCTTTTCTATTTCTTTTTTCTTTTCTATTTCTTTTTTTCTTTTCTGTTTCTTTTTCTTATTTTTCGATATCTTTTTTCTATTTCTTTTCTATTTCTTATCTATATCTTTTCTTCACTCCCGCCGTCCGCGCGGGAAAGTTTCCCGCTACAACGCCGCGCGGGAGAAAAAAGGCGGGAAAGAAAGGGCGGGAATAAAATTTTATTACGATTGAACTCGAATTAAAAGTACATAGCTCAGCTGAGAATTAAGATGCATGGCCAGATTCGACTGTTGGAGTCATTCAGTCATACTCGTGCCTAGCCCTATAGTACTCGCCACTGTAGTCGTTGTACTCGTCGTCATCATCGTCGTTGGCAGCGGGTCAAGGTAGTCGAACCTCGGCGGGAGAGGACGCGTGGGCTGGGACTGAGGGTAGCGCAGGCGGGGGCCACGGTAGGCCATGACGCCCTGGAGAGTCCGGCCGCGCCACCACAGCCGACGGCCGGCCTCGTTGAAGTTCGAAGGAGGTGGGCCGCCCTCCTCGTGCCTGGCAAGCGCCCTCTCACGCCGATTGATGAAGAAGCTTTCCCAAGTCGGGCTGTAGTCGGGATGCCACTGGGGATTCCTCCGCTGCTCTGGCGTGAGCTCGAAGTAGTAGTGGTTCGTGATGGCCATCTCGCGCGCCACACCTAGAGGGACTGGAGGGACCGGTACGCCTCCGACGCTTAGCAACCAGCCGGTCGGGACGCGGTACCCCGGCGGGCAGGGGTAGTTCGAGGCGCAAAGCACCTCCGCCTCCCGGGGGGTTAGAGATACGATGGAAGCCATGGGAGAGAATGATGAGGTTAGCAAATATGAGTCTGGATGTGTGATACGTCTCCGACGTATCGATAATTTCTTGTGTTCCATGCCACATTATTGATGATATCTACATGTTTTATGCACACTTTATGTCATATTCGTGCATTTTCTGGAACTAACCTATTAAAAAGAAGCCGAAGTGCCAGTTGCTGTTTTCTGCTGTTTTTGGTTTCAGAAATCCTAGTAACGAAATATTCTCGGAATTGGACGAAATCAACGTCCAGGTTCCTATTTTGCCCGGAAGCATCCAGAACACACGAGAACCGCCAGAGAGGGGGCACAGGGCCACCAAACCCTAGGCCGGCGCGGCCAAGGGGGGGCCCGCGCCCCCCTATAGTGTGGGCCCCCCAGAAGTCCACCGACCTTGCCCTTCCGCCTATTTAAAGCCTCCGTCGCGAAAACCCTGATACGTTCGACGAAACCAGAGAAAACCTTCCAGAGCCGCCGCCATCGCGAAGCCAAGATCTGGGGGACAGGAGTCTCTGTTCCGGCACGCCGCCGGGACGGGGAAGTGCCCCCGGAAGGCTCCTCCATCGACACCGCTGCCATCTCCACCGCCATCTTCATCACCGCTGCTGCTCCCATGAGGAGGGAGTAGTTCTCCATCGAGGCTCGGGGCTGTACCGGTAGCTATGTGGTTCATCTCTCTCCTATGTACTTCAATACAATAATCTCATGAGCTGCCTTACATGATTGAGATTCATATGATGATACTTGTAATCTAGATGTCATTATGCTAGTCAAGTGAATTTTACTTATGTGATCTCCGGAGACTCCTTGTCCCACGTGTGTAAAGGTGACAGTGTGTGCACCGTGTGGGTCTCTTAGGCTATATTTCATAGAATACTTATTCACTGTTATGAATGGCATAGTGAAGTGCTTATTTATATCTCTTTATGATTGCAATGTGTTTTGTATCACAATTTATCTATGTGCTACTCTAGTGATGTTATTAAAGTAGTTTTATTCCTCCTGCACGGTGTAATGGTGACAGTGTGTGCATCCGTGTTAGTACTTGGCGTAGGCTATGATTATGATCTCTTGTAGATTATGAAGTTAACTATTGCTATGATAGTATTGATATTATCTATGCCTCCTTTCTTAGCATGAAGGTGACAGTGTGCATGCTATGTTAGTACTTGGTTTAGTCGTATTGATCTTTCATGCACTCTAAGGTTATTTAAATATGAACATTGAATTGTGGAGCTTGTTAACTCCGGCATTGAGGGTTTGTGTAATCCTACGCAATGGTGTTCATCATCCAACAAGAGTGTAGAGTATGCATTTATCTATTCTGTTATGTGATCAATGTTGAGAGTGTCCACTAGTGAAAGTCTGATCCCTAGGCCTTGTTCCTAAATACTGCTATCGCTGCTTGTTTACTGTTTTACTGCCTTACTACTACTGCATTTCTACTGCTTGTTTACTGTCCTGGGCAAAGCACTTTTCTGGTGCCGTTGCTACTGCTTATTCATACCACCTGTATTTCACTATCTCTTCGCCGAACTAGTGCACCTATTAGGTGTGTTGGGGACACAAGAGACTTCTTGCTTTGTGGTTGCAGGGTTGCATGAGAGGGATATCTTTGACCTCTTCCTCCCTGAGTTCGATAAACCTTGGGTGATCCACTTAAGGGAAACTTGTTGCTGTTCTACAAACCTCTGCTCTTGGAGGCCCAACACTGTCTACAGGAAAAGGAGGGGGCGTAGACATCAAGCTATTTTCTGGCGCCGTTGCCGGGGAACAAAAAGCTACAATACAGGGATTTCCTCCCTTGTCAACTACGCGCCAGTTGTAGGCAGTCAAGCTATTTTCTGGCGCCGTTGCCGGGGAGGAAAGGTAAAAGGTACTCACACTCCGGATCTCGGCTACTAAGCTATTTTCCGCCGTTGTAAGTACTCGAAGCTATTTCCTTTAGACCCTGCAATTGCAACTTTTTGTTTCTTGTTTACACTAGTTAGGCATGATGGAAAACAACAAAAATATGAGAGATCTTTATGAACTTTATCTTGAATTAGGACATGATGTGTTTGAAGAGAGAATTAAAAAACCCATGGAACTTTATATGCATGCTAATGGGAATGTTATTAATATGAATGCTTTGAACACTATTGTTGCTAATGCTATGGAAAATTCTAAGCTTGGGGAAGCTGGTTTTGATGAGCATGATCTTTTTAGTCCCCCAAGAATTGAGGAGAAAATTTACTTTGATGATACTTTGCCTCCTATTTATGATGATTATAATGATAGTAGTCTTTTGTTACCACCTGTTATGGAGGATGAATTTGATTATGATTACAATATGCCTCCTATATTTGATGATGAGAATAATAATGATAGCTACTTTGTTGAATTTGCTCCCACCAGTACTAATAAAATTGATTATGCTTTTGTGGAGAGTAATAATTTTATGCATGAGACTCATGATAAGAATGCTTTATGTGATGGTTATATTGTTGAGTTTTCTCATGACACTACTGAAAGTTATTATGAGAGAGGAAAATATGGTGGTAGAAATTTTCATGTTACTAAAACACCTCTCTATATGCTTAAAATCTTGAAGTTGAGCTTGTCTAGTTTTTCTATGCTTGTTGCATTATGCTTCTTGAATTTGTTTATTTACAAGATTCCTATGCATAGAAAGCATGTTAGACTTAAATGTGTTTTGAATTTGCCTCTTGATGCTCTCTTTTGCTTCAAATATTATTTCTTGCGAGTGCATCATTAAAACTGCTGAGCCCATCTTAATGGCTATAAAGAAAAGAACTTCTTGGGAGATAACCCATGTGCTACAGTACCTTGTTTATTTTTGTGTCTTGGAAGTTGTTTAATACTGTAGCAACCTCTCCTTATCTTAGTTTAGTGTTTTGTTGTGCCAAGTAAAGTCGTTGATAGAAAAGTTCATACTAGATTTGGATTACTGCGCAGAAACAGATTTCTTTGCTGTCACGAATCTGGGCAAAACTCTCTGTAGGTAACTCATAAAATTATGCCAATTTACGTGAGTGATCCTCAGATATGTACGCAACTTTCATTCAATTTGAGCATTTTCATTTGAGCAAGTCTGGTGCCCCAATAAAATTCGTCTTTACGGACTGTTCTGTTTTGACAGATTCTGCCTTTTATTTCGCATTGCTTCTTTTGCTATGTGGGATGGATTTCTTTGTTCCATTGACTTCCAGTAGCTTTGGGCAATGTCCAGAAGTGTTAAGAATGATTGTGTCACCTCTGAACATGTGAGTTTTTGATTGTGCACTAACCCTCTAATGAGTTTGTTTCGAGTTTGGTGTGAAGGAAGTTTTCAAGGGTCAAGAGAGGAGGATGATATACTATGATCAAGAAGAGTGAAGAGTCTAAGCTTGGGGATGCCCCCATGGTTCACCCCTGCATATTTCAAGAAGACTCAAGCATCTAAGCTTGGGGATGCCCAAGGCATCCCCTTCTTCATCGACAAATTATCAGGTTCCTTCTCTTGAAACTATATTTTTATTCGGTCACATCTCATGTACTTTACTTGGAGCGTATGTATGTTTTTGTTTTCATTTGAATAAATGATTGTGGGGGAGAGAGACACGCTCCGCTGGTTCATAGGAACACATGTGTTCTTAGCTTTTAATGTTCATGGCGAAGGTTGAAACTGCTTCGTTAATTGTTATATGGTTGGAAACGGAAAATGCTACATGTAGTAGTTGCTAAAATGTCTTGGATAATGTGATACTTGGCAATTGTTGTGCTCATGTTTAAGCTCTTGCATCATATACTTTGCACCTATTAATGAAGAAATACATAGAGCATGCTAAAATTTGGTTTGCATAATTGGTCTCTCTAAGGTCTAGATAATTTCTAGTATTGAGTTTGAACAACAAGGAAGACGGTGTAGAGTCTTATAATGTTTACAATATGTCTTTTATGTGAGTTTTGCTGCACCGCTTCATCCTTGTGTTTGTTTCAAATATCCTTGCTAGCCTAAACCTTGTATCGAGAGGGAATACTTCTCATGCATCCAAAATCCTTGAGCCAAACACTATGCCATTTGTGTCCACCATACCTACCTACTACATGGTATTTGATACGTCTCCGACGTATCGATAATTTCTTATGTTCCATGCCACATTATTGATGTTATCTACATGTTTTATGCACACCTTATGTCATATTCGTGCATTTTCTGGAACTAACCTATTAACAAGATGCCGAAGTGCCAGTTCCTGTTTTCTGCTGTTTTTGGTTTCAGAAATCCTAGTAACGAAATATTCTCGGAATCGGACGAAATCAACGCCCAAGTTCCTATTTTCACCGGAAGCATCCAGAACACACGAGAACCGCCAGAGAAGGGGGACAGGGCCACCAAACCACACCCCGGCGCGGCCAGGGGGGGGGGGCGCGCCCCCCTATGGTTTGGGCAGCCCGTGGCCCCTCCGACTCCGATTCTTCGCCTATTTAAGCCGTCGTGACCTAAAACTTCGACACCAATTGACGGAACTCCAGAAAGACTCCAGGGGCGCCGCCGCCATCGCGAAACTCCAATTCGGGGGACAGAACTCTGTTTCGGCACCCTGCCGGGACGGGGAATTGCCCCCGGAGCCATCTCCACCGCCGTCTTCACCGCCATCTTCACCGCCATCGCTGCCTCCATGATGAGGAGGGAGTAATCCATCCCCGAGGCTGAGGGCTTCGCTGTAGCTATGTGGTTCATCTCTCTCCCATGTACCTCAATACAATAATCTCATGAGCTGCTTTACATGATTGAGATTCATATGAGTTTTGTATCACAATTCATCTATGTGCTACTTTAGTGATGTTATTAAAGTATTCTATTCCTCCTGCATGGTGTAAAGGTGACTAGTGTGTGCACCATGTGGTTCTTGTCGTAGGCTATGATCATGATCTCTTGTGGATTGTGAAGTTAACTATTACTATGATGGTATTGATGTGATCTATTTGGTTATGTTGATCTATCTTACACTATAAGGTTACTAAAATATGAACATTAATTGTGGAGCTTGTTAACTCCGGCATTGAGGGTTCGTGTAATCCTACGCAATGTGTTCATCATCCAACAAGAGTGTAGAGTATGCATTTATCTATTCTATTATGTGATCAATGTGAGAGTGTCCACTAGTGAAAGTGTAATCCCTAGGCCTTGTTCCTAAATACTGCTATCGCTGCTTGTTTACTGTTTCTTTGCGTTACTCTTTGCTGCAATACTACCACCATCAACTACACACCAGCAAGCTATTTTCTGGAACCGTTGCTACTGCTCATATATATTCATACCACCTGTATTTCACTATCTCTTCGCCGAACTAGTGCACCTATTTGGTGTGTTGGGGACACAAGAGACTTCTTGCTTTGTGGTTGCAGGGTTGCATGAGAGGGATATCTTTGACCTCTTCCTCCCTGAGTTCGATAAACCTTGGGTGATCCACTTAAGGGAAAACTTGCTGCTGTTCTACAAACCTCTGCTCTTGGAGGCCCAACACTGTCTACAGGAAAGGAGGGGGAACGTAGACATCAGTATTTCTCCGCCATTCCAAAGTAAATCGCTTGAGTGCTACCTTTAAAATTCTGTCATTCACCTTTGCAATATATAGCTCATGGGACAAATAGCTTAAAAACTATTGTGGTATTGAATATGTACTTATGCACTTTATCTCTTATTAAGTTGCTCGTTGTGCGATAACCATGTTCACTGGGGACGCCATCAACTACTCTTTGTTGAATATCATGTGAGTTGCTATGCATGTTCATCTTGTCTGAAGTAAGAGAGATCTACCACCTTATGGTTAAGCATGCATATTGTTAGAGAAGAACATTGGGCCGCTAACTAAAGCCATGATCCATGGTGGAAGTTTCAGTTTTGGACATATATCCTCAATCTCATATGAGAAAATTATTAATTGTTGTTACATGCTTATGCATAAAAGAGGAGTCCATTATCTGTTGTTTATGTTGTCCCGGTATGGACGTCTAAGTTGAGAATAATCAATAGCGAGAAATCCGATGCGAGCTTTCTCCTTAGACCGTTGTACAGGCGGCATAGAGGTACCCCATTGTGACACTTGGTTAAAACATGTGCATTGCGATGATCCGGTAGTCCAAGCTAATTAGGACAAGGTGCGGGCACTATTAGTATACTATGCATGAGGCTTGCAGCTTGTAAGATATAATTTACATGATACATATGCTTTATTACTACCGTTGACAAAATTGTTTCATGTTTTCAAAATAAAAGCTCTAGCACAAATATAGCAATCGATGCTTTTCCTCTATGGAGGACCATTCTTTTACTTTCATTGTTGAGTCAGTTCACCTATTTCTCTCCACCTCAAGAAGCAAACACTTGTGTGAACTGTGCATTGATTCCTACATACTTGCATATTGCACTTATTATATTACTCTATATTGACAATTATCCATGAGATATACATGTTACAAGTTGAAAGCAACCGCTGAAACTTAATCTTCCATTGTGTTGCTTCAATGTCTTTACTTTGAATTATTGCTTTATGAGTTAACTTTTATGCAAGACTTATTGAGGCTTGTCTCGAAGTACTATTCATGAAAAGTCTTTGCTATATGATTCACTTGTTTACTCATGTCATATACATTGTTTTGATCGCTGCATTCACTACATATGCTTTACAAATAGTATGATCAAGGTTATGATGGCATGTCAGTCCAGAAATTATCTTTGTTATCGTTTTACCTGCTCGGGACGAGCAGAACTAAGCTTGGGGATGCTGATACGTCTCCGACGTATCGATAATTTCTTGTGTTCCATGCCACATTATTGATGATATCTACATCTTTTATGCACACTTTATGTCATATTCGTGCATTTTCTGGAACTAACCTATTAACAAGAAGCCGAAGTGCCGATTCTTTGTTTCTGCTGTTTTTGGTTTCAGAAATCCTAGTAACGAAATATTCTCGGAATTGGACGAAATCAACGCCCAGGTTCCTATTTTGCCCGGAAGCATCCAGAACACACGAGAACCGCCAGAGAGGGGGCACAGGGCCACCAAACCCTAGGCCGGCGCGGCCAAGGGGGGGCCCGCGCCCCCCTATAGTGTGGGCCCCCCAGAAGTCCACCGACCTTGCCCTTCCGCCTATTTAAAGCCTCCGTCGCGAAAACCCTGATACGTTCGACGAAACCAGAGAAAACCTTCCAGAGCCGCCGCCATCGCGAAGCCAAGATCTGGGGGACAGGAGTCTCTGTTCCGGCACGCCGCCGGGACGGGGAAGTGCCCCCGGAAGGCTCCTCCATCGACACTGCTGCCATCTCCACCGCCATCTTCATCACCGCTGCTGCTCCCATGAGGAGGGAGTAGTTCTCCATCGAGGCTCGGGGCTGTACCGGTAGCTATGTGGTTCATCTCTCTCCTATGTACTTCAATACAATAATCTCATGAGCTGCCTTACATGATTGAGATTCATATGATGATGCTTGTAATCTAGATGTCATTATGCTAGTCAAGTGAATTTTACTTATGTGATCTCCGGAGACTCCTTGTCCCACGTGTGTAAAGGTGACAGTGTGTGCACCGTGTGGGTCTCTTAGGCTATATTTCATAGAATACTTATTCACTGTTATGAATGGCATAGTGAAGTGCTTATTTATATCTCTTTATGATTGCAATGTGTTTTGTATCACAATTTATCTATGTGCTACTCTAGTGATGTTATTAAAGTAGTTTTATTCCTCCTGCACGGTGTAATGGTGACAGTGTGTGCATCCGTGTTAGTACTTGGTGTAGGCTATGATTATGATCTCTTGTAGATTATGAAGTTAACTATTGCTATGATAGTATTGATATTATCTATGCCTCCTTTCTTAGCATGAAGGTGACAGTGTGCATGCTATGTTAGTACTTGGTTTAGTCGTATTGATCTTTCATGCACTCTAAGGTCATTTAAATATGAACATTGAATTGTGGAGCTTGTTAACTCCGGCATTGAGGGTTCGTGTAATCCTACGCAATGGTGTTCATCATCCAACAAGAGTGTAGAGTATGCATTTATCTATTCTGTTATGTGATCAATGTTGAGAGTGTCCACTAGTGAAAGTCTGATCCCTAGGCCTTGTTCCTAAATACTGCTATCGCTGCTTGTTTACTGTTTTCTTTAACGTTACTACCGCTGCGTTTCTACCGCTTGTTTACCGTCCCGGGCAAAGCACTTTTACGGTGCCGTTGCTACTGCTTATTCATACCACCTGTATTTCACTATCTCTTCGCCGAACTAGTGCACCTATTAGGTGTGTTGGGGACACAAGAGACTTCTTGCTTTGTGGTTGCAGGGTTGCATGAGAGGGATATCTTTGACCTCTTCCTCCCTGAGTTCGATAAACCTTGGGTGATCCACTTAAGGGAAACTTGCTGCTGTTCTACAAACCTCTGCTCTTGGAGGCCCAACACTGTCTACAGGAAAAGGAGGGGGCGTAGACATCAATGTGATATGTAAATGGAGGCCAAGCCTACATTTATATAATGAAAAAATGGCGGGATGACGGAGGCGGGAAGACAGAGGCGGGAACCGGTGGAAAGAGCGGGAAGAAAATAGGCGGGAACGCAATGGCGCGGGAAACCTTTAGTACCGGTTGGTGGGTGCAACCGGTACTAAAGGTGGTTTTTCTGTCATGTAACAAAACTGTCAGTGGGATAAGGACGTGTGGGTAACCTTTAGTACCGGCTGGTGGGTGCAACCGGTACTAAAGGTGGTTTTTCTGTCATGTAACAAAAGTGTCGGTGGGATAAGGACGCGTGGGTAACCTTTAGTACTGGCTGGTGGGTGCAACCGGTACTAAAGGTGGTTTTTCTGTCATGTAACAAAATTGTCGATGGGATAAGGACGCGTGGGTAACCTTTAGTACCGGCTGGTGGGTGCAACCGGTACTAAAGCTGTCGACAGGATAAGGACGCCCTGCTCGATGAGATAAAGCATGTAGCGCACGACGCCCTGTCGGAGGAAGAAGACAATGTAGAAGCGGCGCCGTGCCTATAAAACGAGCATCGATACGCCATGGCAAGCAGCTCAACAAGCCAACATGGATGGAGAGTTTCATCACCATGGATGGAGGAAAGGGTTGGGAAATCTCCCGTGGCGGAACTTGTCGAAGATGCCCTTGGTGCACATGCCCTATGGCATCTTCGGAAGTTCCGCCTCGGAAAAATTTCCCTGCAAGCCCGTGAAAGACTCCATCTCCTCTAACAATGTTGGGGAAAGGGTTGGGAAATCTCCCGTGGCGGAACTTGTCGAAGATGCCCTTGGTGCACACACCCTATGGCATCTTCAGAAGTTCCGCCTCGAAAAAATTTCCCTGCAAGCCCGTGAAAGACTCCATCTCCTCTAACAATGTTGGGGAAAGGGTTGGGAAATCTCCTGTGGCGGAACTTCTCGAATATGCCCTTGCTGCACATGCCCTATATATGGCATATTCGGAAGTTCCGCCTCGGAAAAATTTCCCTGCAAGCCCGTGAAAACTACTTAACTAGTAAAACAAGCCAACCATCTCCATTGTTAATATCTTACATACAGTAACATCATTACACAAAAGTGATTTCCATATTGAGATACACAAGTTATGATAAGTCTTCTGAGTTTTCTTCGTCTGTTTCTCTTTCTTCTGACTGTGACGCAACCATGGACAATCTTCATTGTTTTAGATGATGCTTGGGTCATTTTTTACCTTGAAGGGTGGAATATCATCAAACTTATTATAATCTTCTGACATGTCTGTCTTGTCCTCTACTCCCACGATGTTTCTTTTTCCTGAAAGAACTATGTGCCGCTTTGGCTCATTGTATGATGTGTCCTCTTGCCTTTCTTTTCTTTTTTCGGTTTGCTAGACATGTCCTTCACATAAAAAACCTGAGCCACTTCACTGGCTAGGACGAATGGTTCGGTGTCGTACCCTAGATTCTTGAAATCCACTGTAGTCATTCCGTACTGCGGGTCTACCTGTACCCCGTCTTTCAGGTTGAACCATTTGCACCGGAACAAAGGGACCTTGAAATTAGGTCCATAGTCAAGTTCCCATATCTCCTCTATGTACCCATAATATGTGACCTTGTTCCCATTGCCATCTTCTGCATCAAAGCGGACACCACTGTTTTGGTTGGTGCTCTTTTTGTCTTGGCGAAAGTGTAAGATGTGTTCCCATTAATCTCGTACCGTTGAAAAGTCGATATAGTAGAAGATGGTTGCTTGGCCAACAAGTAAAGCTGCTCATCATCGGTGACATTCATGAGACGTGTTTGCAACCAACCGCCGAAAGTCTTCATGTGTTCTCCATCAATTCAATCTTCACGTTGCTCCGGGTATTTAGAGCGTAAGATATCCTTGTGTTCCTCTTTGTACGGAGCCACCAAGATGGAATTATGTAGAACTGTGTAGTGTGCTTGAGTGAAAGAATGTCCGTCCATACACGTTGCTTTCTTTCCTAGCGTGCCTTTTCCATGCAGTCTCCCCTCATAGCGCGATTCAGGAACACCGATCGGCTTAAGGTCAGGAATAAAGTCAACATAAAACTCAATGACCTCCTCTGTTCCATAGCCCTTGGAAATGCTTCCTTCTGGCCTAGCACGGTTATGAACATACTTCTTTAAGACTCCCATGAATCTCTCAAAGGGGAACATGTTGTGTAGAAATACAGGACCGAGAACTCCAATCTCTTCGACCAGGTGAACTAGGAGATGTGTCATAATATTGAAGAAGGATGGTGGGAACACCAACTCAAAGCTGACTAGACATTGGACCACATCCTTCTGTAAATTTTGTAGAGTAAGTGGATTGATCACCTTCTGAGAAATTGCATTGAGGAACGCACATAGCTTCACAATGGGTACTCGAATATTTTCCGGCAGAAGCCCCCTCAATGCAACCGAAAGTAATTGTGTCATAATCACGTGGCAGTCATGAGACTTTAGGTTTTGAAACTTTTTCTCTGACATGTTTATTATTCCATTTATATTCGAAGAGAAGCCAGACGGGACCTTGATGCTACTCAGGACTTCAAAGAAGATCCCCTTCTCCTCTTTCGTAAGAGCGTAGCTGGCAGGACCTTGATACTTCTCTGGATTCAGGTTGTTTCCTTCGTGGATACTTTGCTGGTCCTGCCGTGCATCCGGTGTATCTTTTGTCTTCCCATACACGCCCAAGAAGTTTAGCAGGTTCACGCAAAGATTTTTCGTCACGTGCATCACGTCGATTGCAGAGTGAACCTCTAAGAATTTCCAGTAGGGTAGCTCCCAAAATATCGACTTCTTCTTCCACATGGGTACGTGTCCGTCAACATCATGCGGAACAGATTGTCCGCCGGGACCCTTTCCAAAGATCACTTTTAAATCCTTGACCATATCATATATAACTTCCCAAGTAGGGCGGGTAGGCTTCGTTCGGTTATCTGCCTCACCTCCGAAATGCTTTCCTCTCTTTCTTACGTGATGTTGTTTTGGAAGAAATCGACGATGCCCCAGGTACACATTCTTGTTTCCCAAATATATAGTGTCAGTCTCACCTAAACAGTGTGTGCATGCATTGTATCTCTTATTTGACTGCCCTGAAATGTTACTAAGAGCAGGCAAATCATTGATGGTTACAAACAATAACGCCCATAGGTTAAATTCCTTTTGTTCGTGCTCATCCCACACAGGTACACCTTCGTCACGCCACAACTGTAAAAGTTCTTCAACCAATGGCCTCAGGTACACATCAATGTCGTTGTCGGGTTGCCTCGGGCCCTGGATGAGCACTGGCATCATAATGAACTTCCGCTTCATGCACAACCAAGGAGGAAGGTTATACATACATAGAGTCACTGGCCAGGTGCTATGACTGGAGCTCTGCTCACCGAAAGGATTAAAGCCATCTGTACTTAGACCAAATCTTAAGTTCCTTGCGTCATCTGAAAATGACTTGAACTCTCTGTCGATTTTTCTCCACTGCGACCCGTCAGCGGGGTGTCTCAGCATCACATCTTTCTTACGGTCCTCTTTGTGCCATCGCAACAACTTGGCATGCTCTTTGTTTTGGAACAAACGTTTCAACCGTGGTATTAGAGGAGCATACCACATCACCTTCGCAGGAACCCTCTTCCTGGGGTTGGACTCGCCCTCAACATCGCCAGGGTCATCTCGCCTGATCTTATACCTCAATGCACTACATACCGGGCATGCATTCAAATTCTCGTACTCCCCGCGGTAGAGGATGCAGTCATTGATGCATGCATGTATCTTCTGCACCTCTAATCCTAGAGGGCAGACAACCTTCTTTGCTTCGTACGTACTAGAGGGAAATATGTTCTCCCCTGAAAGCATCTTCTTTATTATTTTCAGCAACTTTTCAAACCCCTTGACAGAAGTACCATTCTCTGCCTTCCACTGCAGCAATTCCAGCGTGGTACCCAGCTTTTTCTGGCCATCTTTGCAATTTGGGTACAACAGTGTCTTGTGATCCTCTAACATTTTCTCCGACTTCAACCTCTCCTTTTCACTTCTGCAGCTTATCTTCGCATCAAGAATGGCCCGACCCAAATCGTCATCGGGGTCATCAAAAATCGGCTCATCAAAAATGGGCTCTTCTTCAGCTTCGTCTTCCCCCATTCTACTATCACCGTCTTCAGTGAACATAGGATAGTTGTCACTATCCTCTTCTTCTTCGTTGTCTTCCAATATAACCCCTCTTTTTCCGTGCTTGGTCCAACAATTATAGCTGGGCATGAAACCGTTCTGCAGCAGGTGGACGTGAATGGTCTTTGAGGTAGAGTAATCCGCCGTATTCTTACAGGAACTACATGGACAATAGATGAAACCATTCGACTTCTTGTTTGCCTCAGCCACGTTCAGAAAATAATGCATGCCATTAATGAAGTCGGGATGGCACCGGTCACCGTACATCCATTGTCGACTCATCTGCATTTTATATGTATATCAAAAATCATTAATTACACAACATCGTGGATATATGAGTGAACAACTTAATTAATATTCAAGTTCATCACATAAAACTAACTTTTTTTTATAAAAAAGAAGAGGCTCACCGAGGTTGTACGGTGCCGGCTAGGGGACGACGCTGGCGATCGACGGCGGTGAGGATGGGGATGATACTAATTAAAACCTACAAAATATACCATAATTTCAGCTCAAATTGCATATAAAAAAATAAAATCCCTAACTTAGGCATTTCATCGAACACCTTGCTAGCACTAGAAAAATAGTACGAGTTAAAACTACCAAAGAAATGAGCTAAATTAAGAACGCCGAAAGGAAGGATGATATTGCTAACCCTTGGATAGATGTATGTCTTTAATCTTGTTAGAATGGTGGAGAAAAAATAGAGATTTGTTGGAGTGTGAGAGGTGGAGAAAAATTTAGAGTGTGAGGAAGAAGAGAAAAATGAGAGCCAGGGGCTCGGGAAGGGTTTGGGCGATTTGATATAGCTGGGTACCCTTTGGTACCGGTTCGTGTTGTCTAGCCTGGGCCCCACACGCGTCTGAAGTGCGGGCCGAAGACCTTTCGTACCGGTTCCTAACATGAACCGGTATGAAAGCTCGTAAACGAACGGTACTGATGCTCCTCGCCCGTCAGAGCGCTCGAACCGGTACAAATGCCACCTTTAATACCGGTTCGTAACTCAACCGGTATTAATGTCTAAAACGGTTGCCCCTTTTTCCACTAGTGAGCGTCGCCTAGCACCGTCATGATCCAACCTCAACTAACCCCATCCATCCCTTTCACCTCCGTAATTCGGGGAATTCGGGAAAACCTAGACGAACCTGATTTTCCGGGTATCCGATTTAGGTCTTGTTTGGTTCGAGAGTATTAGCACCAAATCCCCACTAAACCCCATCCCGTTCAATCCCTAATCTTCACTTCTATAAACTGTTATTTGGTTGGCAGGGATTGGTGCACACAACAGAAATTGAAATCAACAACGCAAACCAAACATATAGTAGCAAAGATTAAATTTTTACGTCATTGGCCACGGCCAGACGGCACTGACCTTAAAATCTGAACTAAAGAACCTTTATATCACTATGTTTGTCCATGTGTATCATGTCCAATACGATAGTGAGACTGAAAGTCCAAAACCTAGGATATAGTGAAAAAGGAACTCATGTTGTCACAATTCTCATCACATACAACAGAACATGTGAACCTTGCAACTTATGAGCAACCATGACACTACAAAATATCATAACAGGTTACACCAGTCAACAACAAACAGTCTTTTGACCAACATCAAACGCGAGCACACATCATAGGTGCCATCACTGGTAGAAATTGCAGCGACATGTGCGACAGTAGACGGAAGCAGTGGCTACGAAGGCTTTTGGAAATTGAAACCTGAACAAAACATGGAGGCATTGGAATAAGTGTTGTTCCAACATCCGAAATGCTCAAAAATGATATATTTTGCAAAGCAACTTCCATAATTACTAGAAGAAGGATAGCTTTGATTCTTCATTGATAAACAAATGCAAAGTAAGTACACGTATGAGCCATGAAAAAGCACTAGAGAGTCTAGGTCTACAAAGGCTAGAAAAAATACAGTTTCATGCTAAAGCAAGCCTCATATTTAAACAGATAATCTGAATTAAAAACAACAGCAGTGTAATCTTCAGTGTAACACTTGCAGAACAGCCAATCCAGGAAAGTGAGCTACATACTCCAGGAATAAAAGGACCATGTATTGTGATTAAAAGGACCATGTACTGTGACTTCCCATCATTCTAAGCATCCAGTATGGTTATAGTACAACAGCAAAGCATGCAGTTTTATGGTACCGTGAAGTAGCAATGTTAGTTGTTGACTAGCAGGAGAAATTAAAAACAACATATTAGGGCGACATATATATGTAAAGCAAAACAGACATTGCAGTTTAGCATATTAGATAAGCAAAGCTAGTATGAATAATATTCAGGGGTAATCTGATACAGCTCAAACATGAACATGAACCAAGGGCGGGAGGCGCTCAGATCGGGCAACTTAAGAGCATATAGTACTGATGTAAAATTTTGGAAAGTGAGCTGCATACTCACAAGAGCATATATTACTGATGTAAAATTTTGGAAAATGAACTGCGCATAATCACAAGAGCATATAGTACTGATGCAACTCACACAAATTATGAATAACTCAGATCACAGAGAGAGACGCGAGTGTATTTTTTGGTGTTGCATACTACATGCAACTTGTCCTCTTTGCTCTCCTTATTATCAACAGAAGGAAACGGTCTCTAACAACTCAACTGACTAGCTAGCCGACTAATTCCCACAACTAGCCTAACTGAATTTAGAACATGCAAAGCCTAACAACTTAACTGACAGAACTACTAGCTGTTGCCGACAATAGGCTGAAACATGCGCCTAAACTGAAGTTGCACAAGAATTATTCAACAGTTTTAACTCTTCAGAATTTCCGTGTAGATTCAGGTGAAATAGAGCACAACAGCAAGTCGTTGGCCCTCACGTTGGTGTCTCTGCACGCCATCGCCGCCGTGCTGCTACTACTGCCTCCCAGAGCTCGTCCAGACCTAGCACCCGGCGAGGGAGAAAGAGAAGGGGGTTACCTGAGAGGATGCAGAATGGAGTACAAGACTGGCGGGAGGTGGTGTCGCCGGTCAGATACCAAGAACGGTGGCGATCTGATGTGGAGTGGCTAGGCGGGATCCATCCTTGTGTTCGTCGGCAAGGTTCTCCGCCTCTCCCGCCCCTCCTGCAGTTCTCGCCGATGTTCCGCTCGCTGCTCGCCGCCGCTTCGCTTGCTCGCCGTTGTCGCTTGCGTGTAGTCTGGGTAGGGTTTCGGTCGGGGACGAGCGGGGACAGAGATAATACGCGAGGTACATGTCCGGGATTCGGCCCAAGTCAAAAAATGGGTCGGGGACGGGGTTAATCGGGGATGAGCGGGGATATTTTGGCCCAAAACTCCTCTACCAAATGGGCTTCCGGGTATTAGCGGGCTTTCAGGAATGGGTCGGGATAACCCATCCCTACAAATAACCGGGTGTTGCTTTACACTGACCTAGTCGGTGGCGAGCGAGAAGCCGCACACCCCCGACCGTTGTGGGGCCCGACCCACGATCCAAACCAGATGTTTTTAGTTCAGCTGGTCCGACGTGGCTTGCTGGGCTCGGCCCAACAGCATCAGGTAAACATTTTTCTTTTTTCGTTTCTTTTATTTCTGCTAATTTTTTATAATTTGAATCTTTTTAAAAGTTAAAAATTATCTAAATCTGACCTTGTAAATTTTAAAATCGAGCATTTCTGATTTGATAGTTTTATTAAGTTTTTCGCTTTTTAAAAATTTGAACAATTTTCATATTTGAACAAATTTTAAATTTAAACAATTTTAAGTTTGAACAATTTTCTAATCTGAACAATTTTTAAGTTTAAACAATTTTCAAATTTGAAAATTTTCTAATTTGAACAATTTTCATATTTGAACAAATTTTAAATTTAAACAATTTTCAAATTGAACAAATTATAAATTTGAACATTTTTAAAATTTAAACAATTTTTTAGTTTATTTTTTTCGGAATTTGAAAAAAAAAGATATAAAAGAAAAGAAAACGGAAAAACAAACAAAAAAAGAAAACAAATAAACAGAAAACGAAAATAAAATAAAAAAACGAAAATGGACCGGGCCCTATACCCGACCAGTGTGTGCGGTGCTTGGTAAGCACCAACCTGGTCAGTGTATAGGATTCACCCAAATACCCTCGTATCAAACGATGCCTTATTGGGTTTTCATTTTTTTTTGGGTGATTTTGGGTGTCAATATTCAATACCCAGACTTCGGAATACCCGGGAAACCCGGCCCGATAAAATCGGGTAGGCCGAATGCCAACCGTGACATATCGTGGTGTCTTTGGTCAAATCCACCTGAATTAGACCGATATGGACACATGAGCTCCAGTGATCCCTTTTCAGAAAAATAATTAAAAATCATATTTTTAAGTTTTAGAAAAATTTGAAAATAAATCATGATGTAGTCAGTATTGTATCCCACAAACGTGTAAATTTTTAACTGAAAATAATGTGTATTTTGGGCTGCACAAAAATAACAAATATGTGGATCTAAGTATAGTGATTCAAATCTCAAAAAAAATTCAGAATTTGTTATTTTTGTGTAGCTCAGAAAACAAAACATTTGTAATTGAGATTTTATACGTTAGTGGAATACATCATTGGCTACTTTTAGAATTTTACTACATAATTTTTTGAAATATATAAATATAATTTTCGAATTTTTCAATACACTGAGATCACTGGTGCCCATGATCCAAAAGAGCTTTTCGCATATAACACTTCACTTATGTAGACTCCAACTGAATAAGGCTCGACCGCAGCCCCTCGCTTCTGAGCACGCATTGACTGGCTCTACCGCAGCCCCTCGCTTCTGACTTCTGAGCACGCATTGACTGGTTCTACCGCAGCCCCTCGCTTCTGACTTCTGAGCCACGCATTGACTAGCTCGACCGATCCATTCCTACAACAGTGGCAGCTGAAGGCCACGACCGTGGGAATGGCAGCGGCATAAGGGGCATCTCCAACGGCGTCAATCCAAATTGAACGAGTTGGCTCGTCTAAATTAGGCCGTTTGGGTGGCCGCATGGACACGTGGATCTGGCGAGTGCGTTCAACGCGCAGACGCAGCGCAAAATTAAAGACAACAAAAAAACAAAAATAAATTAAATTTTTTTTTGAACGGGAAGAGGGGTCACGAAGGACCCCGATTGCTGCATTCATTCCATCGTCGGTGGAGTACAAATTACATAAAGGGGCACTGAAAAAAAGAAGATTACATTCTGCCCCTGAAATTTTACACCGAAGACCCCAGAACATGAAAAAGAAATGAGATCCAGTCCATGTCTTCTTCTAGCTCCATCTCCACCGAGATCTTGTTGAATCTTCCAACTGCAGTCAACTGCAACACCACCGGGGACGTCACCACTTGGGGTGCAGCAGTGGGAGCACACTGCGGTGGAATCGAAGGGCCTCCAAAAAGGCACAAAGGCCAGGAGGTTGAAGAACACCTTGTGCCAGCAAAGAAGAGTCGGATTTTCGCACCTGATGCCGGCGCCCATGGCAGGAGTAGCCTCCCTTCGGCCATCAAGGTCGATAGCAGAAGTGCCATCGAGGATTCACTCCCAGGATTGATGTGGAGCGGCCGCCTCACCGGCCCAAGATCGCATCAGCGAAGCCATAAAATAAATTAAATTTAAGCTAAAGTTTATTTAAACTTAGCCCTATTTTGGGCAAATTTTACACAAAAGAAAGCCCTGTAGGGGCTTTAAACTAAAAAGGCTGAAAACCCTAGTCTAGGGTTTGGGACGCGGTGGCCACCGGCGTGCCACCTACTCCCATTAGTACTCATCGTCGCCGTCGGAGGATGACGCCCCCCGGCGGCGACACACTGTTCTGGCTAGACACGCCGGAGGGCGCCGGGGACTCCAGCCAGGGCGACCACTGCGCCCTTTCCCAGGTGGAGTGCGGGTTCGGAGGGGTCGCCGGCCAACACGGGTGTGCCAGTCGCGCCGCCTCCTTCTGCCGTTGCTCCACCGCAGCGGCCTGCAGCTCCGCCTCGTGCTGGAGCGCGGCCTGGCGCGTCGCCTCCTCCTGCCGGTGACATAGGCATCCCCAATGGGCCTGCCGAAGATGGTACCCGGGGTTTACTGAAGGCCCACGACCCGAAGGATAAGAAGAAACGGAAGCCAAAGTTGCTAGTTAAGGAAAGCTAGAGTTGTACTAGGAGAGAACACTTGTAATATTGCGGGATGAGTTGGAAACCCTCCCGGACTCTGTAACTTGTGTATTACGAATCCCTCGACTCCACCTCCTATATAAGGGGGAGCCGAGGGACAAAGAAAGCATCGATTCATTGTCTCACAAACCCTAGTTTTCATATCGTCGAGCACTTTTCGGCTGAAACCTTCGAGATCTACTTGCCCTCTACTTCCAACTAAAACCCTAGTCTACAACCCGTAGTCATTGATAAGTTAATCCCTTGTCAATTGGCGCCTTCTGTGGGAATTAGAGGCGTCAAGGATCTGATCTCGATGGCACGTTCAAGATCGTCGACTTCGTCAACAACAAGCAACGCGATGGATCGAGGTAAACATATCGAAACCAGTCCTGTCGATTTTGTTCCTCACCCGCCCTCCCGTTTGGATGCATATGCGTATCTGGTGGAGCCTATGGAGATGACGTTCGGAAGGTTCCACTTTCGCGTCGAGAAAGAGGGAGCATATCGTCTCGAAATTCCGATCTCGTCGGGATTATCGGCGGTCGATTCCGAATTTTCGAACTCAACATCGTCAATCGAGTCAGGCGAAGAGGAGACTTCATTGCCACGCTTCATCAGCACCAGGGCAAGCGAAAAGCTCGCCAAGATCTTCAGCGACATGTCCTTCGAGTCATCTGAGGACTCCGATATAAGCGATGACTCGAGTAGCATCGACAGCTTCAACTTCATCGACAGATCCACTACCGTGGGTAAGATCTTCACCAATCTCTATGATGGTGTCACCAAACCCAGCAAGGATCTGAATTCAAAATAGCATCAGATTTATGCCATCGGAGAAACAAGTCGCGATCAGGAGGAGACATCAGAGGCTTTCGACGAGTTGGGAAATCCATACGTTGATCCCTCCGACCTAAGGCGAGGTTTAGGCAATAAATATGTCGGGCCTACACCACGTGTTAGAGTTCAACTTCCACAAGCAGCATGGGATAGAGCCGCAAGAGCTATGGATGGTTCAGAACCAATGGCCACAACCGCTACGACGGAAGAGTTGCAAGCATATCAATATAGGCTTGCTCGAGCTGGAAGGGAATTGGAAAAACAGACAGCTGCTCTGAACAGGAGAAGGGAGGCAGCTTCCGCATCAAGCAGGCGAAGGGCGGAGTTAAGTCGACATTCAGGAACTTCGGGAGATAGCCACAGAGAAGCTCGGAACAGAGCAAGATCTAGGATGCAAAACATACCTGAGGCTGATAGGGAGAACTTGGTTCAAAACCTCGACATGTCCTTTATGTCGATAGACACGAGAGGGAACATTATCCCTAAGACACCGGAAGCTGGGTATATGGCGACGCAAGCCTTTATCCTCGCATCCAAGCCACCTCCCGGAGATCCAAGAGAAGCATTGTACAATATGGCTGTGGCAGGAGTTGGGGCTATGGGAACATCGTTTGTAACAACGCCTCCCGAAGGTTCAGCAAGGCAAAATAGTCCACGACCTGCGGCAGCAGCACCAGTTCCCGAGAGAACAGGTGGAGCAAGAGACACAGCAGCGCAAGCAAGGGTGGACAGAGCAAGACAAAATAGAAGGGAACATCGGCACTCCCCAGAGATAGATGACGAGGATATGTGTGGGCTGCCTTGCTTGTAAGGGTATATTGCCCCTATGTGTGGTTTTGGTAATTAATGACAACCCCTATGGACTAATGTTTTCATTGAGTTTATATGAAGGAATTTTCCATAGGTACTTCTTGTATTCCATGTGTTGGATTCAAGTATGGATGCCTGATACGTCTCCGACGTATCGATAATTTCTTGTGTTCCATGCCACATTATTGATGATATCTACATGTTTTATGCACACTTTATGTCATATTCGTGCATTTTCTGGAACTAACCTATTAACAAGATGCCGAAGTGCCGATTCTTGTCAAGTTGTTTTTGGTTTCAGAAATCCTAGTAACGAAATATTCTCGGAATTGGACGAAATCAACGCCCAGGGTCCTATTTTGCCACGAAGCTTCCAGAAGACCGAAGAGGAGACGAAGTGGGGCCACGAGGTGGCGACACCATAGGGCGGCGCGGCCCAAGCCCTGGCCGCGCCGACCTAGGGTGTGGGCCCCTCGTGCCGCCTCCTGACCTGCCCTTCCGCCTACTTAAAGCCTCCGTCGCGAAACCCCCAGTACCGAGAGCCACGATACGGAAAACCTTACTGAGACGCCGCCGCCGCCAATCCCATCTCGGGGGATTCAGGAGATCGCCTCCGGCACCCTACCGGAGAGGGGAATCATCTCCTGGAGGACTCTACGCCGCCATGGTCGCCTCCGGAGTGATGTGTGAGTATTCTACCCCTGGACTATGGGTCCATAGCAGTAGCTAGATGGTTGTCTTCTCCCAATTGTGCTTAATTGTCGGATCTTGTGAGCTGCCTAACATGATCAAGATCATCTATCTGTAATTCTATATGTTGCGTTTGTTGGGATCCGATGAATAGAGAATACTTGTTATGTTGATTATCAAAGTTATGTCTATGTGTTGTTTATGATCTTGCATGCTCTCCGTTACTAGTAGATGCTCTGGCCAAGTAGATGCTTGTAACTCCAAGAGGGAGTATTTATGCTCGATAGTGGGTTCATGTCTCCGTGAATGCAGGGAAGTGACGAGAAATCTCTAAGATTATGGATGTGCGTTGCCACTAGGGATAAAACATTGGTGCTATGTTCGAGGACGTAGTTACCGATTACATTACGCGCAATACTTAATGCAATTGTCTGTTGTTAGCAACTTAATACCGGAGGGGGTTCGGATGATAACCTCGAAGGTGGACTTTTTAGGCATAGATGCATGCTGGATAGCGGTCTATGTACTTTGTCGTAATGCCCAATTAAATCTCACAATACTCATCATAATATGTATGTGCATGGTCATGCCCTCTTTATTTGTCAATTGCCCAACTGTAATTTGTTCACCCAACATGCTGTTTATCTTATGGGAGAGACACCTCTAGTGAACTGTGGACCCCGGTCCAATTCTCTATACTGAAATAGAATCTACTGCAATACTGTTCTACTGTTTTTCTGCAAACAATCATCATCCACACTATACATCTAATCCTTTGTTACAGCAAGCCGGTGAGATTGACAACCTCGCTGTTTCGTTGGGGCAAAGTACTTTGGTTGTGTTGTGCAGGTTCCACGTTGGCGCCGGAATCTCTGGTGTTGCGCCGCACTACATCCCGCCGCCATCAACCTTCAACGTGCTTCTTGGCTCCTACTGGTTCGATAAACCTTGGTTTCATACTGAGGGAAAACTTGCCGCTGTACGCATCACACCTTCCTCTTGGGGTTCCCAACGGACGCGTGCTGTACGCGTATCAAGCTCTTTTTCCGGCGCTCGTTGCCGGGAGATCAAGACACGCTGCAAGGGGAGTCTCCACTTCCCAATCTCTTTACTTTGTTTTTGTCTTGCTTAGTTTTATTTACTACTTTGTTTGCTGCACTAAATCAAAATACAAAAAAATTAGTTGCTAGTTTTACTTTATTTGCTATCTTGTTTGCTATATCAAAAACACAAAAAAATTAGTTACTTGCATTTACTTTACTTGATTCATCATGTTTCCTTTTAATTTTACCACGAAAGACATACCGGTAGGACGTGGGTCTATAATTGGGAGAAATAATATAGAAGAATTTTTCAATCATGTCAGTACCGTTGAAGATTTTGAAGATAGACACTTGGTAGAACTTGCTCCTACCTATGAAATTGCCGCTGCTGCTTTAGTTCGTATGATGGAAACTAAATTTGTTAACCTCAATCCTATAATCCAACACATGTTTCTTACACTCGGTGATATGGAAGAAGGGGAAAAGAAAGACTTTGTTTTAGAAACCCTTCTTAGAGAATTTGGTGGTATAGCAAGAGAGGCTAGAAAGGTCTTTGCTAAATATAATATGCTTGGTTCTTATACCAATTTTATTAGTCTCCTTGAAAAGATGGATATGGATAGAATAAAGTACACTAATAATATTAATGATGGTGGGGAGATCAAAGCACCAATACCATGTAAGCTCCTAGCGATGAATGATGCACTAGAAAATAATTATGCTTGGCTTGTTCCTGAAAATTTGTTTGATGAGAGTAGCAAGCCCAAGACTAATGAAAAGGGGGACGCTAAAACTTATGTATCTAATATACTATGCCTGGTTGAGAAAACTCCACACCCCGCTGAAGATGCACCACCCTTTGATAATACTTGATACACACTTTCTGCGCCTAGCTGAAAGGCGTTAAAGAAAAGCGCTTATGGGAGACAACCCACGTGTTTTTACTACAGTACTTTGTTTTTATTTTGAGTCTTGGAAGTTGTTTACTACTGTAGCAACCTCTCCTTATCTTAGTTTAGTGTTTTATTGTGCCAAGTAAAGTCGTTGATAGTAAAGTTCATACTAGATTTGGATTACTGCGCAGAAACAGATTTCTTTGCTGTCACGAATCTGGGCAAAATTCTCTGTAGGTAACTCAGAAAATTATGCAAATTTACGTGAGTGATCCTCAGATATGTACGCAACTTTCATTCAATTCGAGCATTTTCATTTGAGCAAGTCTAGTGCCTCGATAAAATTCGTCAATACGAACTGTTCTGTTTTGACAGATTCTGCCTTTTATTTCGCATTGCCTCTTTTGCTATGTTGGATGAATTTCTTTGATCCATTAATGTCCAGTAGCTTTATGCAATGTCCAGAAGTGTTAAGAATGATTGTGTCACCTCTGAACATGTTAATTTTTATTGTCCACTAATCCTCTAATGAGTTGTTCTAAGTTTGGTGTGGAGGAAGTTTTCAAGGATCAAGAGAGGAGTATGATGCAACATGATCAAGGAGAGTGAAAGCTCTAAGCTTGAGGATGCCCCGGTGGTTCACTCCTGCATATTCTAAGAAGACTCAAGCATCTAAGCTTGGGGATGCCCAAGGCATCCCCTTCTTCATCGACAACATTATCAGGTTCCTCCCCTGAAACTATATTTTTATTCCATCACATCTTATGTGCTTTTCTTGGAGCGTCGGTTTGTTTTTGTTTTTGTTTTGTTTGAATAAAATGGATCCTAGCATTCACTGTATGGGAGAGAGACACGCTCCGCTGTAGCATATGGACAAGTATGTCCTTAGGTTCTACTCATAGTATTCATGGCGAAGTTTCTTCTTCGTTAAATTGTTATATGGTTGGAATTGGAAAATGATACATGTAGTAAATTGCTATAATGTCTTGGATAATGTGATACTTGGCAATTGTTGTGCTCATGTTTAAGCTCTTGCATCATATGCTTTGCACCCATTAATGAAGAAATACATAGAGCATGCTAAAATTTGGTTTGCATATTTGGTCTCTCTAAGGTCTAGATAATTTCTAGTATTGAGTTTGAACAACAAGGAAGACGGTGTAGATTCTTATAATGTTTACAATATGTCTTTTATGTGAGTTTTGCTGCGCCGGTTCATCCTTGTGTTTGTTTCAAATAACCTTGCTAGCCTAAACCTTGTATCGAGAGGGAATACTTCTCATGCATCCAAAATCCTTGAGCCAACTGATGGCGTGTAACTCACACGTTCGTTGGGAACCCCAAGAGGAAGGTATGATGCGCACAGCAGCAAGTTTTCCCTCAGAAAGAAACCAAGGTTTATCGAACCAGGAGGAGCCAAGAAGCACGTTGAAGGTTGATGGCGGCGGGATGTAGTGCGGCGCAACACCAGGGATTCCGGCGCCAACGTGGAACCTGCACAACACAACCAAAGTACTTTGCCCCAACGAAACAGTGAGGTTGTCAATCTCACCGGCTTGCTGTAACAAAGGATTAACCGTATTGTGTGGAAGATGATTGTTTGCAGAAAACAGTAGAACAAGTATTGCAGTAGATTGTATTTCAGTATAGAGAATTGGACCGGGGTCCACAGTTCACTAGAGGTGTCTCTCCCATAAGATAAACAGCATGTTGGGTGAACAAATTACAGTTGGGCAATTGACAAATAAAGAGGGCATGACCATGCACATACATATTATGATGAGTATAGTGAGATTTAATTGGGCATTACGACAAAGTACATAGACCGCCATCCAACTGCATCTATGCCTAAAAAGTCCACCTTCAGGTTATCATCCGAACCCCCTCCAGTATTAAGTTGCAAAGCAACAGACAATTGCATTAAGTATGGTGCGTAATGTAATCAACAACTACATCCTTAGACATAGCATCAATGTTTTATCCCTAGTGGCAACAGCACAACACAACCTTAGAACTTTCATCACATCGTCCTGTGTCAATGCAGGCATGAACCCACTATCGAGCATAAATACTCCCTCTTGGAGTTACAAGCATCTACTTGGCCAGAGCATCTACTAGTAACGGAGAGCATGCAAGATTATAAACAACACATAGACATAACTTTGATAATCAACATAACAAGTATTCTCTATTCATCGGATCCCAACAAACGCAACATATAGAATTACAGATAGATGATCTTGATCATGTTAGGCAGCTCACAAGATCCGACAATGAAGCACAATGGGGAGAAGACAACCATCTAGCTACTGCTATGGACCCATAGTCCAGGGGTAGACTACTCACACATCACTCCGGAGGCGACCATGGCGGCGTAGAGTCCTCCGGGAGATGATTCCCCTCTCGGCAGGGTGCCGGAGGCGATCTCTGGATCCCCGAGATGGGATCGGCGGCGGCTGCGTCTCTGGAAGGTTTTCCGGTTCGTGGCTCTCGGTGCGGGGGTTTCGCAACGGAGGCTTTAAGTAGGCGGAAGGGCAGGTCAGAGGCGGCACGAGGGCCCCACACCACGGGCCGCGCGGCCAAGGGGGCCGCGCCGCCTTAGGGTGTGGCCCCCTCGTGGCCCCTCTTCGTCTCCTCTTCGGACTTACGGAAGCTTCGTGGCAAAATAGGACCCCGGGCGTTGATTTCGTCCAATTCCGAGAATATTTCGTTACTAGGATTTACGAAACCAAAAACAGCAGAAAACAAAGAATCGGCACTTCGGTATCTTGTTAATAGGTTAGTTCCAGAAAATGCACGAATATGACATAAAGTGTGCATAAAACATGTAGATAACATCAATAATGTGGCATGGAACATAAGAAATTATCGATACGTCGGAGACGTATCAGCATCCCCAAGCTTAGTTCTGCTCGTCCCGAGCAGGTAAAACGATAACACAGATAATTTCTGGAGTGACATGCCATCATAACCTCGATCATACTATTTGTAAAGCATATGTAGTGAATGCAGCGATCAAAACAATGTATATGACATGAGTAAACAAGTGAATCATATAGCAAAGACTTTTCATGAATAGCACTTCAAGACAAGCATCAATAAGTCTTGCATAAGAGTTAACTCATAACGCAATAATTCATAGTAAAAGCATTGAAGCAACACAAAGGAAGATTAAGTTTCAGCGGTTGCTTTCAACTTGTAACATGTATATCTCATGGATATTGTCAACATAGAGTAATATAATAAGTGCAATATGCAAGTATGTAGGAATCAATGCACAGTTCACACAAGTGTTTGCTTCTTGAGGTGGAGAGAGATAGGTGAACTGACTCAACATAAAAGTAAAAAGAATGGTCCTTCAAAGAGGAAAGCATCGATTGCTATATTTGTGCTAGAGCTTTTATTTTGAAAACATGAAACAATTTTGTCAACGGTAGTAATAAAGCATATGAGTTATGTAAATTATATCTTACAAGTTGCAAGCCTCATGCATAGTATACTAATAGTGCCCGCACCTTGTCCTAATTAGCTTGGACTACCGGATCATCGCAATACACATGTTTTAACCAAGTGTCACAATGGGGTACCTCCATGCCGCCTGTACAAAGGTCTAAGGAGAAAGCTCGCATTTTGGATTTCTCGCTTTTGATTATTCTCAACTTAGACATCCATACCGGGACAACATGGACAACAGATAATGGACTCCTCTTTAATGCATAAGCATGTGGCAACAATTATTATTCTCATATGAGATTGATGATATATGTCCAAAACTGAAACTTCCACCATGAATCATGGCTTTAGTTAGCGGCCCATTGTTCTTCTCTAACAATATGTATGCTCCAACCATTAAGGTGGTAGATCTCTCTTACTTCAGACAAGACGGACATGCATAGCAACTCACATGATATTCAACAAAGAATAGTTGATGGCGTCCCCAGAAACATGGTTATCGCACAACAAGCAACTTAATAAGAGATAAAGTGCATAAGTACATATTCAATACCACAATAGTTTTTAAGCTATTTGTCCCATGAGCTATATATTGCAAAGGTGAATGATGGAATTTTAAAGGTAGCACTCAAGCAATTTACTTTGGAATGGCGGGAAATACCATGTAGTAGGTAGGTATGGTAGACACAAATGGCATAGTGGTTGGCTCAAGTATTTTGGATGCATGAGAAGTATTCCCTCTCGATACAAGGTTTAGGCTAGCAAGGCTTATTTAAAACAAACACAAGGATGAACCGGTGCAGCAAAACTCACATAAAAGACATATTGTAAATATTATAAGACTCTACACCGTCTTCCTTGTTGTTCAAACTCAATACTAGAAATTATCTAGACCTTAGAGAAACCAAATTTGCAAACCAAATTTTAGCATGCTCTATGTATTTCTTCATTAATGGGTGCAAAGCATATGATGCAAGAGCTTAAACATGAGCACAACAATTGCCAAGTATCACATTACCCAAGACATTTATAGCAATTACTACATGTATCATTTTCCAATTCCAACCATATAACAATTTAACGAAGAAGAAACTTCGCCATGAATACTATGAGTAGAAACTAAGGACATACTTGTCCATATGCTACAGCGGAGCGTGTCTCTCTCCCATAAAGTGAATGCTAGGATCCATTTTATTCAAACAAAACAAAAAACAAAAACAAACCGACGCTCCAAGCAAAGCACATAAGATGTGATGGAATAAAAATATAGTTTCAGGGGAGGAACCTGATAATGTTGTCGATGAAGAAGGGGATGCCTTGGGCATCCCCAAGCTTAGATGCTTGAGTCTTCTTAGTATATGCAGGGGTGAACCACCGGGGCATCCCCAAGCTTAGAGCTTTCACTCTTCTTGATCATGTTGCATCATACTCCTCTCTTGATCCTTGAAAACTTCCTCCACACCAAACTTAGAACAACTCATTAGAGGGTTAGCGACAATAAAAATTAACATATTCAGAGGTGACACAATCATTCTTAACACTTCTGGACATTGCATAAAGCTACTGGACATTAATGGATCAAAGAAATTCATCCAACATAGCAAAAGAGGCAATGCGAAATAAAAGGCAGAATCTGTCAAAACAGAACAGTTCGTATTGACGAATTTTATTAGGCCACCAGACTTGCTCAAATGAAAATGCTCAAATTGAATGAAAGTTGCGTACATATCTGAGGATCACGCACGTAAATTGGCTTAATTTTATGAGCTACCTACAGGGAGGTAGACCCAGATTCGTGACAGCAAAGAAATCTGGAACTGTGCAGTAATCCAAATCTAGTACTTACTTTTCTATCAACGGCTTTACTTGGCACAATAAAACACTAAACTAAGATAAGGAGAGGTTGCTACAGTAGTAAACAACTTCCAAGACACAATATAAAAACAAAGTACTGTAGGTAAAAACCATGGGTTGTCTCCCATAAGCGCTTTTCTTTAACGCCTTTCAGCTAGGCGCAGAAAGTGTGTATCAAGTATTATCGAGAGATGGTGTGTCAACCTTACCTTGGGCTTTACCCTTACCTTTCTTATTGTTTTTCTTTCCCTTTGATTTAGGAAATATATGATTTCCTCCCGGTGTAGAGGTGAATTCCAGGGTGCCTTCTCCCACATCAATGACTGCTCCCAATAGTTTCAAGTAGGATCTTCCGAGTGTGATTTTTCCTGTCCCTACACATTCAATAACAAGATAATCAATGGATATTGTTCTTCCAAGAATGGTTGTATGCACACCTGCAGCTATTCCCTTAGGAATTATAACAGAGTTATCAATGAGAGTTATTTCTTCTACTCCTTTATCGACTCCCCAAAGTTTCAAAGATTTATAAATGCTCTCAGGCATAAGGCAAAATTCAGACATAATATCACAGTTGGCACGAAGAGTTCGATCACCGATAACAATTTTAACAGTAGGATCCCATAATGAAAGTTTAGAGTTCACTAAAACTTGTTCAAGACGATTACGAACATGGCAATAGTTATCATCCAAGCGAGATGTACTTATCTCGAGATTGTTTAATCTACTATAAATGCTAGTGAGGGCTGAATCAAAGTTATTAGCTGAATCATGTGATGCAACCAACTTCTTTATGGCATTAAAAGCTTGATCCCCATTGCAATGAAGGAAATCTCCTCCCACTAAAGTATCCAAAGCATATCTATAGCGAACCATAAGACCAAAATAAAAATTACTAAGGAGCAAACTTAGAGTCATTTGAGGTTCAGCTTTACGATATGAAGTAAAAATTCTAGACCAAGCATCCTTAAAACTCTCCTCATCCCCTTGTTTAAAAGTAAAGACTAATTCTTCAGGCGAAGAAGTAACAGGTTCAGAGCTAGACATGGTAACAAAAGTAACTAATTTTTTTTGTGTTTTTTAATATAGCAAACAAGATAGCAAATAAAGTAAAACTAGCAACTAATTTTTTTGTATTTTGATTTAGTGCAGCAAACAAAGTAGTAAATAAAACTAAGCAAGACAAAAACAAAGTAAAGAGATTGAGAAGTGGAGACTCCCCTTGCAGCGTGTCTTGATCTCCCGGCAACGAGCGCCGAGAAAAAGAGCTTGATGGCGTGTAACTCACACGTTCGTTGGGAACCCCAAGAGGAAGGTATGATGCGCACAGCAGCAAGTTTTCCCTCAGAAAGAAACCAAGGTTTATCGAACCAGGAGGAGCCAAGAAGCACGTTGAAGGTTGAAGGCGGCGGGATGTAGTGCGGCGCAACACCAGGGATTCCGGCGCCAACGTGGAACCTGCACAACACAACCAAAGTACTTTGCCCCAACGAAACAGTGAGGTTGTCAATCTCACCGGCTTGCTGTAACAAAGGATTAACCGTATTGTGTGGAAGATGATTGTTTGCAGAAACAAGAGAACAAGTATTGCAAAGAGATTGTATTTCAAAGATAGAGAATTGGACCGGGGTCCACAGTTCACTAGAGGTGTCTGATGACCCACAAGTATAGGGGGTGTATCGTAGTATCTTCGATAAGTAAGAATGTCGATCCCAACGAGGAGCAGAAGGTGTTGACAAGCAGTTTCGATGAAGGATTCACTGTAAATGCTCACAGACAAGTATTCAGGGGGTTTTGATGTAACAGTTGAATAAAGTACGAGTATGTAAAGTGCGAGAGTAATAATTGCAGCGAGTGGCCCAATCCTTTTTAGCACAAAGGACAAGCCGGTTTGTTTACTTATAATGACCAAACGTTCTCGAGGACACACGGGATTTTAGTCTAGTGCTTTCGCTACATACGGCTAAATAATCTTCATTGTTATGATAAGTGTTGTGTGGGTGAACCTATGCTAATGTACCGCCCTTCCTAGGACTAATACATACTTGTGATTATACCCCTTGCAAGCATCCGCAACTACAAGAAAGTAATTAAGAATTAAATCTAACCACAGCCTTAAACTCTGAGATCCTGCGATCCCTCCTGCATCGATATACCAACGGGGGTTTAGGTTTCTGTCACTCCGGCAACCCCGCAATTAGCAAACGAATACAAGATGCATTCCCCTAGGCCCATAAATGGTGAAGTGTCATGTAGTCGACGTTCACATGACACCACTAGAAGAATAACACCACAACTTAAATATCACACCATTGAATATTACTCAACCATAGTTCACTACTAACATTTAGACTTCACCCATGTCCTCAAGAACTAAACGAACTACTCACGAGACATCATACGAAACATGATCAGAGGTGATATGATGATGAATAACAATCTGAACATAAACTTGGTTCAATGGTTTCACTCAATAGCATCAACAACAAGTAGAGATCGATACCGGGAGAGTTTCCCCTATCAAATAATCCTCCTATCATGCCATTTTTTAACTTTCTCTTTAAAGAGTTTAGCATTCTCATAAGCTTCACTTCTCCACTTATCTAGAGAACTCAATTGCAACAACCTCTTATCACCGGCAAGTTTAGGATCTTTATTTAATTCTCTAACAGCCCAATAAGCTTTGTGCTCTAGTTCTAAAGGTAAATGACAAGCTTTCCCATAAACCATTTTATAAGGTGACATTCCCATGGGATTTTTATAAGCAGTTCTATAAGCCCAAAGTGCATCCTTCAATTTACTAGCCCAATTCTTTCTAGTTTTATTAACGGTCTTTCCCAAAATAGATTTAATCTCTCTATTTGATAATTCTACTTGACCACTAGTTTGAGGATGATAAGCGGAAGCAATTCTATGATTAATACCATACTTAGCAAGAGTTTTTCTAAAACCTCCATGAATAAAATGAGAACCTCCATCAGTCATAATATATCTAGGTACTCCAAATCTAGGAAAAATAATATCTAAAAGCATTCTTAAAGAGGTCTCACCGTCAGCACTTTTTGTAGGTATAGCTTCCACCCATTTAGTAACATAATCAACAGCAACAAGTATATGAGTGTTACCTTCCGAAGACGGAAAAGGTCCCATGAAGTCAAATCCCCAACAATCAAACGGTTCAATAACAAGAGTATAATTCATAGGCATTTCATTGCGTCTGGAGATATTACCAACCCTTTGGCATTCATCACAAGATAGAATAAACTTTCTCGCATCCTTGAAGAGAGTTGGCCAATAAAAACCTGATTGTAGAACCTTTTGCGCGGTTCTTTCTCCGGCGTGATGTCCTCCATAAGCACTACCATGACATTTACTCAATATCTCCTGTTGTTCATATTCGGGGACACATCTTCGCATAATACCATCCACTCCTTCTTTATATAAGTGTGGGTCATCCCAGAAATAATGCCTCAAGTCATAAAAGAATTTCCTCCTTTCCGAGCTGAAAAGGTTGGAGGCAAGTACTTGGAAACAATAAAGTTAGCGTAATCGGCATACCAAGGACTGTCTCGCGAGCTCACCTTTATTACAGCCAATTGTTCATTTGGAAAACTATCATTAACAGAACAGGATCATAAGAAATATTTTCCAATCTAGACAAATTATCAGCAACAGGATTATCAGCACCTTTCCTATCTACAATATGTAAATCAAATTCTTGCAAAAGAAGTACCCATCTAATAAGCCTAGGCTTAGCATCTTTCTTTGTCATTAGGTATCTAATTGCAGCATGATCAGTATGAATAGTAACTTTTGAATCAACAATATAAGATCTAAATTTATCACAAGCAAAAACTACAGCTAATAATTCTTTTTCGGTTGTAGCATAATTTCTTTGAGCAGCATCAAGAGTTTTACTAGCATAATGAATAACATTCAGTTTTTTATCTACTCGCTGTCCAAGAACAGCGCCTACAAAGAAAATCACTAGCATCACACATAATTTCAAAGGGTAAATTCCAATCAGGAGGTTCAACTATAGGAGCAGTTGTTAAGGCTTTCTTAAGAGTTTCAAAAGCTTCCTTACAATCATCATCAAAAACAAATGGTACATCTTTTTGAAGAAGATTAGTAAGAGGCTTTGAAATCTTGGAGAAATCTTTAATAAATCTCCTATAAAACCCAACATGACCAAGAACACTACGAATACCTTTAACGTCCCTGATAGGGCATCTTCTCAATTGCTTCAACTTTAGCTCTATCAACTTCAATACCTCTCTCAGAAATTTTATGTCCCAATACAATTCCTTCATTAACCATAAAGTGGCATTTCTCCCAATTAAGAACAAGGTTAGTTTCTTCACATCTCTCCACACCTTTCTCAACGTTTCGCAAGCAGCTATCAAAAGAATTCCCATAAACGGAAAAATCATCCATGAATACCTCTACAATACTTTCACAAAAACCATGAAAAATAGCAGACATGCATCTTTGAAAAGTAGCAGGAGCATTACATAAACCAAAAGGCATACGTCTATAAGCATAAGTTCCATAGGGACAGGTAAAGGTGGTTTTCTCTTGATCTTTAGCTTTAACAGCAATTTGTGAAAATCCAGAATAACCATCAAGAAAGCAAAAATGAGTATTTTTAGACAATCTTTCTAGCATTTGATCAATAAATGGTAAAGGGTAATGATCTTTCTTAGTAACTTTATTAACTTTTCGAAAATCAATGCACATTCTATACCCTACAACTACTCTTTGAGGGATAAGCTCATCATTATCATTAGGCACAACAGTCATTCCTCCTTTCTTGGGAACGCAATGCACAGGACTAACCCATCTACTATCAGCAATAGGATATATAATACCAGCTTCAAGAAGTCGTAATACCTCATTCCTTACCACTTCCTTCATCTTAGGAATTAGACGACGCTGATGTTCAACAACAGGTTTTGCATCATCTTCCATATTAATAGCATGTTGGCAAATAGAAGGAGAAATCCCTTTCAAATCATCAAGAGTGTAGCCAATAGCGCCTCGGTGCTTCTTCAATATTTCCAATAACCTTTCTTCCTCAATCTCTGAAAGCTTAGAACTAATAATAACAGGATATATTTTCTTATCATCAATATGAGCATATTTAAGATTATCAGGTAAAGGCTTTAAATCAAAAACAGGATCTTCCTTTGGTGGCGGTGTTGTACCCAAATCTTCCACCGGTAAATCATGCTTGAGAATAGGTTGGCGAAGAAAAATTTCCTCAAGCTCATCTCTTTCTTTCCTAAAAACTTCACTCTCGCTATCCTCCAAATGTTGCTGCAAAGGATTATTAGGAACAAGAACAATAGATGCACATTGCTCCATTTTAAAATCATTACTAGGCAAGTCAGCTTTATAAGGAGTTTTAGTAAATTTAGAGAAGTTAAACTCATAAGATTCACCAGCAAATTTAGTCAAAATTTTCTCTTTCTTGCAATCTATAATAGCTCCACAAGTATTTAGAAAAGGTCTACCGAAAATAATAGGACAATAATCACTAGCAGCAGAACCAAGTACCAAAAAGTCAGCAGGATATTTAATCTTACCGCATAAAACTTCCACATCTCGAACAATACCAATTGGAGAAATAGTTTCTCTATTAGCTAGCTGAATAACCACATCAATATCTTCAAGTTCACAAGAATCAATTTCGTGCATAATCTCCATGTAAAGCTCATACGGAATAGCACTAACACTTGCACCAATATCACATAATCCATAATAGCAATGATCACCAATTCTAACAGATAGCATAGGAACACTAGCTTGTTTGGGTTTATTAGGATGTGAAACAATATTAGAAGCATCTTCACGAGAAAATAATATGACCATCCTCCACATTTTCAGGTCACAAGATCTTTAATTATTGCAACAAAGAGGTTCAACTTTTATTTGTTCTTCAGGCTCTACTGTGTTTCTTTTCACTTTTATGAACCGCACTATTTATAACAGAGTACTCTTTCATTTTAGCAGGAAAAGGAGTTTTTTCAATGTAAGCTTCAGGAATAACATGATCAGCAGTTTCAATTACAACGCATTTATTAATAGATGAATCAATTTTATCTTTATACGGTTCATGATACTTATCAAAATTCTTCTTTGGCAATTCATAATGAGAGGCAAAAGCTTTATAAAGATTTACAGCAACTTGAGAATCAAGACCATATGTAGCACTCATATTACGAAATTTATCAGTATCCATAAAAGTTTCAATGCATTTATAATCATAAATTATACCTGATTCTCTATCCTTGTCGTTCTCCCAACCTTCAGTATTTTCTTGGATCCGATCAAGAAGGTCCCTTTTAAACTCTTCTTTGTTGCGTGTAAATGATCCAGAACAAGAAGTATCCAACAAGGTCTTGTCTTGAAAAGAAAGTCTTGCATAGAAATTATCAATAATAACATTACCAGGAAGCTCATGAATGGGGCATTTGAGCATTAAAGACTTCAATCTCCCCAAGCTTGGGCAATACTCTCTCCATCATGAGGCCAAAAATTATATATGCGATTCCGATCCTTATGAATTTCACTTGGAGGATAGAACTTAGAATAAAACCGGGGCACAATATCATTCCATTCAAGAGAATCCCCATTATCCAAGAATTTATACCAATGCGCCGCTTTACTGACAGCGATAAAGAGAATAGTTTCTTCCTCACTTCATCCATAGCAATACCTGCACATTTGAATAACCCGCATAATTCATGCAAAACAAGAATGATCACCGGGATGGACAGTTCCCTCCCCTTCAGAGCGGTTATCCATAACACGGTCACGAATGTTCGTAGGGATCTTATATGGTATCACTTCCTCACCTTGGCGCTTCATCCACTACCGTTGCAGTAGTAGTAGATTTCCCAAATAGAAATTGAAGAGAAGATCTCTCCATAATGACTTATAGCAAGAAAGTAAATAAAATCAGCACAACAAGAAAGGTTTTCCTTACCAATTCCACTTACCAATAGCGCTTCACTCCCCGGCAACGGCGCCGTAAAATAGTCTTGATGACCCACAAGTATAGGGGGTGTATCGTAGTATCTTCGATAAGTAAGAATGTCGATCCCAACGAGGAGCGAAGGTGTTGACAAGCGGTTTCGATGAAGGATTCACCGTAAATGCTCACAGACAAGTATTCTGTGGGGTTTTGATGTAAGTTGAATAAAGTACGAGTATGTAAAGTGCGAGAGTAATAATTGCAGCGAGTGGCCCAATCCTTTTTAGCACAAAGGACAAGCCGGTTTGTTTACTTATAATGACCAAACGTTCTCGAGGACACACGGGATTTTAGTCTAGTGCTTTCGCTACATACGGCTAAATAATCTTCATTGTTATGATAAGTGTTGTGTGGGTGAACCTATGCTAATGTACCGCCCTTCCTAGGACTAATACATACTTGTGATTATACCCCTTGCAAGCATCCGCAACTACAAGAAAGTAATTAAGAATTAAATCTAACCACAGCCTTAAACTCTGAGATCCTGCGATCCCTCCTGCATCGATATACCAACGGGGGTTTAGGTTTCTGTCACTCCGGCAACCCCGCAATTAGCAAACGAATACAAGATGCATTCCCCTAGGCCCATAAATGGTGAAGTGTCATGTAGTCGACGTTCACATGACACCACTAGAAGAATAACACCACAACTTAAATATCACACCATTGAATATTACTCAACCATAGTTCACTACTAACATTTAGACTTCACCCATGTCCTCAAGAACTAAACGAACTACTCACGAGACATCATACGGAACATGATCAGAGGTGATATGATGATGAATAACAATCTGAACATAAACTTGGTTCAATGGTTTCACTCAATAGCATCAACAACCACTATACCACAGCATTTGATCCCCAACAAACAAGTTGGTCGGAAAAGCAGCTTTCACCGTCGGAAAGTCGGTCGGGAAAGGGTTTTACCGACCGAAAATGTCGGTCACTGTAAGTCCGGTCGGCAAAGACCTTTCCCGACCAACATTTCATTGCCGACCAACAGTTAGTCGTCTATGTGGTACTTTGCCGACCGACGTACTCTTTGCCAACCGACAATTCTTTTCCGACCAACATTTCTTTACCGACCAACAGTTGGTTGGTCTATTTCTTCCCGACCGACATTATGTTGCCCCTGCCATTCAACTTCCCCGAGCAACAATCTGATAGCAGTGGTTTTGCCGACCAACATTTAATACACTCGCATATTTGGCATTGTGCTTTATCAATGCAATATCAATCAGGTCCCAAATTTAGTACTCAGCAATATCCAAGACAAATACATATTTCATAAGAGTAACGTGCATGCCCACCAAAAATATTAAACCCAATGCCGAAACAAAACAATTAATTCTCACATACAAATAGTTCATCTCTTATCAACATAATTACCATCCAAATTTCTCATAAACCAAAGGCATATAGGGAAAAGTATTGTTCAGTGCCAATACTCGGTATAGGTTTACAAAACAATGGGTAAAGGATGTATCCAACGACTCTCCCATTACAGAAATATCATTGACGTGAACCGCCGGTTTCACCACATGTTGCATGTATTTCCTACAAAAGGAAAAACAATCCCAATCTATGTAAAGGCAATGGTATTGCAGTAAATTGTATAAAGCATAGATGTGCACAATTATTCAATTAACATCATTTGTATTGGCACACTTCACATATACAAGCATGACAGTATTAATATTCATTCACAAGATAACTCACATCATAGTAATCAAAACCTACTAGTACATCAAATTCGTGCAACAGTACACACATAAATAGACTACATTGAGCCGAACTTTTTTTTAGGAAAATGCCAGAACTACTAGTACATCACTCATGTTTGTGACATACCACATCATAGTAATCGGCCCTGATTTATAGCTACTGTTAGCTAGCGTATTGTCCATGCTCAGATTTAAAAACTAATAGAAATGAAAGTGATAGCGGCTAGAAATGCAATTTCATCTAAGGTATCTTCTACTTAAGATCAGTAGCTAGCTCTCATTTGTTCGTGGCACTTTATTCATTGATATCTGGCATGGCTGGCTTTGTTCACTAGCTTGACGTGCCTTTGTTTCCACAAAATATCCTACAGTAGTACAGCTTTAGCACAAGCTTCATTTGGCATCACAGCCTTAGTTTTCAGTAAATTAAAGACACTTGAGCCATTGCCCGTGCTAGCTCAAATAGTACACGAATGTATTCAGAGTACCATCAAGATGATCTATCTAGTCACAATTTTAGTTTCCAGCGAAATTGAAGACATTAACCAAAATTAGTGTAATATGTATGTGTGTGTTCCACATCTTTGTTATTACCTTCATAGGCAAGAAATCATAGATAAAAAAAGTACTTCAGACTGGGATCTGCGGATGATTTATTATACAATCATATGGTTGCTAGATAGATAAACCAAGGGGAGAATGAAGTGATAGAACTGAAATAAAAACGAATGCAAACAATACCCACTTTTTATGAAGTATTGATCTGATCCATTTGATGCCGGTTGTGTCCAGTGAGCACTGTGTTCATGAATTTGGTTAGTACTCGAGGGGAGAAACAGAGGAAAGACACGGTAAAACATTCAGCAAAACAGTTTGTTTATTTTGTGAGGAATCTGGTAAAACTACATAAGGCGTGTTAGAAAAGCTGAAGGCAAACACATTAATAAACTAAGGAATAAGAAGAAAGAAATTACTGGGCGTACTTGCGCTGAAGCCTGTGGGACACTACAGGATTAGAGCGATATATTATAGAACTCTAGGGGCATGCAGTTCCGTCCAGCTTATATTCTATAATACAATTTATGCAGTTCAGTCACAAGTCATTAGTATCATATATTCTCAACATTAGATGATCAAATTAAATATATTTTTGCAGGTTATGATCAAATTAAATCTAACAAAGCCGAACATTAATAGGCAGCGCCAGCACAAATTGAACAACAGCAAGCACGCGCCAGCACCAACTGAACATTAATAGGTGGTTTCTTTTGCAAAATCTAGGATATTAAAAGTCTCAGCTTTACAAAATTAGAATGTTTTTATGCCTACAGAGTGGTGCATCATAACTCCTCTAATGACTAAATATTGATATCATGTACATAAGTACACATCCCTTTCCAACAAGTTGTGACTTTGCTACAGTTGGACCTGTTTGGGATGACAATGACCAGAATTATTAGGAGGAAAGTCTTACTTTGCATATCCTGTCATCAGACAAGGACATAAGAGTGTTTGACTGTTTGTTCAAGCCCCAGTGGCCAACTTCATCATGCAGTCAATTGAGCATATCAATACAGAACTATGGCCTTCTTCACATGACTAAGAATACATGAACTATGGCCTTCTTCGCATGACTAAGATATTTCATTTTGTACAAGTAAATACATGAACTATCGCCTTCTTCGCATGACTAAGAATCTAAGATAGCAGCATCACACATCAAACAATACAAGCTAAGTGGAGATAATACCTTGCTAGATGGCCATGCAACAGACTATTTTCCTTCCATCCAGGGTGCTTTTCAGCCGCATCTATGAGGTCTTCTGCAGAATGTCCTGTCCTATTTGGGCCACTGCAGAGTAAAAAGTACTTAACCTCATCCATATAAAAAGACACAATTTTAATCCTAGCATTTAAGACACGTTACATCCTTTGTTCTAAAATATCTTGGCTTTTTTTGTTTTAAGGAAAAGCATCTCTACAGATTCATGTCACCTCCAAAAGTCAACATTATCTTTACCATTTGGTGTAAGAGCTCTACGTTACAATTTATAGTTTTTGATGTAATTACTTTGGAGAAGGAACAGTCTGACTAATATGAGGCACAGATAACAACGCATCACAAACTCGTATTCTCTACACGACCACTTACTGACCTCACATCTTTAGCTCCAGAATTTCCATAGCTGCATACTGGAAACGGCTATTTCCATAGCTGCATAATCAGATCCTGATTACTGCCTGTAATACCACTCAAATATGCTATTGCCTAATGGAACATTCATCAACCCGAATTCGCTCTAAAATACACCTGAAATAACTGTTACGGTATTTAATCTAGCAGTTTACAATCAGAGAGCAACAAAAATTAGTAGAAAATCAAAACTTACTAGTCAAAATCCCGTTGCCGTGTTGGTAGAGGGCAACGCTCTGAAGGTGGTGGGGGCTTCCCTTTGGCGCCGGTGGACGGCCTGCTCGTCGGAGGAGGCGGCGCTCGGCTTGCCGGCGAGGCACTCGCAGAGGCCGTGGCGTCGGGATCCGGCACACTGCTTCCGGATGGTCTGCAGCAACGGCAATGGTCTCCGTTGCATGCTGCTGCGACGGTACTGCGAGTCAGATTGCGGATCCCATCTGGATCTGCCGTGTGGTGGACTGTGCCGGCGTGGTGGGGGCGGCAGAGACGTACGCGACCACGGGGTTGGCCGGAAGGTGAGGGGGCGTGGGAAGATGAGGACGACCGGAAGATCTGGGGAAGCACCCTCGCCGGACGTTATGCGGCCATGCGGGGCCGCCGGCTGGGAAGAACTTCTTCCGAAGAAGGCGGCGGAGATACCGAGCATGTGGGCTGAGTGTTTTTTTTTTTTTTTTACCAGCAGTTCTGGTACGCGCTGAGAGGATAAGTAGTCGCGCGGTCGCGGGCGAAATATTTTGAGAGAGTGGCGGGCTTTAGGCTAAATTTTAGGCGCGTCTCGACAGTTAGATTTTCCCTCGCGCGCCCACACGAGACTGTCTCGTCCAAGTTAGCCACCACTGGTCGGTCGGGGTTTGTTGCCGACCGATGATTGGACAGCCATAGGTGCTTTCCCGACCGATAGTTAGACATCAATATTTTTTACATTTCCGACCGATCATCGGTCGGTGTACAATAGCTATTGCCGACCAACAGTTCGATAGTACTTTTTCCGACCGATAGTCCGACATCTATACTGACTTTTCCCAACCGAAGTTGGTCGGAAATGTAGTGCTGTGGTGTAGCAAGTAGAGATCGATACCGGGAGAGTTTCCCCTATCAAACAATCAAGATCAAACCCAAATTGCTACAGCGGTGACGAGGTGCTGCGGAGGAGATGGCGGTGATGATGGTGGAGATGATGATGATGGTGATGGTGATGATGTCCAGCTCGATGACGGTGACGATGGCGTCGATTTCCCCCTCCCGGAGGGAATTTCCCCGGCGGATTCTCGCCCGCGGAGAGCTCTTTTCTCTCTGGTGTTCTCCGCCCCGCAGAGGCGGCTGTAACTCTTCGCGAGGTACCCTCTGTGGCTTAGGTCTTCGGGACGAAGGGTTTGGCGAAGAAAAGGAGGCGAAAGGGGCCGTGGGCCCTCCACACCACATGGCGGCGCGGCCGGGGCACAGGCCGCGCCGCCCTAGGGTGTGGGCCCACCCCGGCTCCTCCTGGCTCCTCCTTCGGCTTCCTTCGTCATCTTGAAAAATAGGATTTTTGGTATAATTTCCTCCCACAGGTTGATCTTCCGAAATATTGCGTTCGGCGGTGCTTTTTCCAGCAGAACTCGGCTCCGGTGCTTGATCTCCCAATAATGATGAAACATGCAAAATAGATGAAATAACATAAGTATTGTGTCCCAATATGAAATATATCAATGAATAACAGCAAATTATGATATAAAATAGTGATGCAAATTGGACGTATCAACTCCCCCCAAGCTTAGACTTCGCTTGTCCCCAAGCGAAATCGAACTCGATAGACATGACCACATGTTTATGGAGTGAAGAGTCGATAAATAAAATACGGACAAGAAGCATCATATTCATTCACACAGGACATTATAGTAAACAACCTCTTATAACTCATATTGAAACAAGTATAAGGTAATCACAAGTAAAGGTGCATGAGAAATCATAATTGGTGATGGCAAACTTCGTTCTTGGTCGAGAGAACATTTAGCAGATTATATTTATCTCATTGAGCGCTCTCATGTTAAAGTTTATAAGGCACAACTTGCATACTCAATCATAATGGTCTTCTCATGATCATTGATAACTCGCAAAGCTATATTCATTCGAGATAAAACTTGTACTAAACAAGGAAGAATAAAAGACATGATGTAGCAAATCACAATATAATGGTTTGATCACAACTACTCAAATGCTTGCTTGAGATGGAGAGAAATAGGTTTACCGACTCAACATAAAGTAAAAGACGGGCCCTTCGCAGAGGGAAACAGGATTAAATCATGTGCTAGAGCTTTTTCGGTTTTGCAATCATATAAAGAGAATAAAAGTAACATTTTGAGAGGTGTTTGTTGTTGTCAACGATCGGTAGCGGGTACTCTAACCCCCTTGCCGGACAACCTCCTAAGAGCGGCTCCCATATTATTTTCATTTTGTGTGGCACTCCTTCCAACCTTTCTTTCACAAACCATGGCTAACCGAATCCTCGGGTGCTCGCCAACAATCTCATACCATGAAGGAGTGCCTTTTTATTTCAGCTTTATTATGATGATGACACTCCCCCAACCTTTGCTTACACATGCCATGGCTAACCGAATCCTTCGGGTGCCGTCCATCAATCACATACCATGGAGGAGTGTCTATTTAGTTTAATTAATTTGGGATGGGAATCCCATTGCCACTCTTTTTGCAAAATTATTGGATAAGCGGATGAAGCCACTAGTCCATTGGTGGAAGTTGCCCAACAAGATTGCAAGATAAAACACCACATACTTCCTCATGAGCTATGAAACATTGACACAAATAAGAGATACTAAGTTTTGAATTGTTTAAAGGTAGCACATGAAGTATTTACTTGGAATGGCAGAAAATACCATGTAGTAGGTAGGTATGGTGGACACAAATGACATAGGTTTGGGTTAAGGTTTGGATGCACGAGAAGTATTCCCTCTCGGTACGAGGTCTTTGGCTAGCAAGGTTAATTAGCAAGCATAAGAGTCGAGGGAAACAAACAAATATACATATGATAGAAACAATCATGCATCTTCCTTGTAAGCACAAACAATTTTAACTTCAGAATAATAAGCTATGAGTTAACAAGAAAGACAATGAAACATTTACATGTATTTCTCTTTTCTATTTAAACCTCAAAGTGTTGTTGCTATTTACCAATGCTAAGTTTGCCAAAACCAAATAGATTTATTCAATGCTTCCCAAAGTGATACCAATACTAACAACAAGGTGAATCATATAGTAGAGATTGCAAGCTAAAATAAGATGTGCAATATGTAAATGATAAGACTTCTCATTAATATTCCATAACGATAACTCACACCAAGGGATACATAGATAACCAACTAAAGGAGAGATACTTCCAAACGCAACCCATCTTATATGATAACTTCCCTACTCATGATATGACACTACTTGACAATAAAAGTAAAAGGTAGTGATGATGTGATACCGCGGCACTCCCCAAGCTTGGAACAAACCAAGGGGATGCCAATACCGATGATGAATTACTCTGCGGCGATGGTTGTGATGAATTCCCGTCATCAAACTTCCAAGGAAGAGGCTCTCCATCAAGAAACGACATCTTGGTCTCGGGGATCTGAAACTAGCGACACGGCTTATGTATTTAAACCTGTTTTCATACTCACGGTTCGATTACGAAAATCATAGAGTTGTGCTTGGAGCTTGTTGGTGGTGTCGTGAAGTGAGAGGATGTCGCTCCAAAGCTTTGCGGTTTCCTTCTCATGTTCGGCAATGAGTTCGGACACAATCCCGTGGAAGATATCCACCTCACGCTCGGCCATCTTCTTGTACTTGAAAACCTCTTGTTCTAGCTTCTCCATCCTGTCTTCCGGGCTTCCTTATCCTTTAGGACCCTGGACATCCTTGACTTGCGGTTCTCCTTCAACGAGCAGCAACTCCTTGGGGTGCATCCTCGGCTCCTCCATGTACAAGTTGCCAACATCCTTGCTTGAGCTGTCCTTCGGAGTTTCCGACGAAGACATGATGGCTCTAGATCCGAAGCAAATCCCGCAGAAAACAGCTCAAAACAAAACATGTCGAGAACACGATATACGGACCTCCAGGGGTCCGGGGATTATATAGCAAAAAATTCTCGTCAAAAGGAAAGCACCAGATCGAACCGAGAGTCGGAAAGGCGACGGGCGGCGGACCATAGGGCAGCGCGGGCCACTGGTCGGCCGCGCCGGCCTATGGTGCCACGCCCTCGTGCGTCCTTTCCACTCCGTTTCGAACTCGTAATTTCTCATATTTTCCAAAAACAGCAAAAATATTGTTCGGAAAGTAAATTGCGTACTTTTCATTACCGCATCGTTACCTATTCAAAGTCGAGTTCGCGGGACTGTCAATTTGCCCTTTGATGAAAGCTTCCGGTGTTTCCACTTGAATAATATCAACATCAACATTATAGGAATCACCGAGATATAATGCTTGAGTCTTTGTCCATTCACCACTTGCGTAGCATTGCCTTGGAGAGAGCTAATTTTGATTGCTCTGAACGATACACCTCCTCGACAACATATGGTCCTTCCCATTTCGAGAGTAATTTCCCCGCAAAGAATACGAGACGAGACCGATACAATAGGACTTTATCCCCAATATTAAATTCTCTTTTGATAATCCTCCTATCATGCCATTTTTTAACTTTCTCTTTAAAGAGTTTAGCATTCTCATAAGCTTCACTTCTCCACTTATCTAGAGAACTCAATTGCAACAACCTCTTATCACCTAAGCAAGTTTAGGATCTTTATTTAATTCTCTAATGACCCAATAAGCTTTGTGCTCTAGTTCTAAAGGTAAATGACAAGCTTTCCCATAAACCATTTTATAAGGTGACATTCCCATGGGATTTTTATAAGCAGTTCTATAAGCCCAAAGTGCATCCTTCAATTTACTAGCCCAATTCTTTCTAGTTTTATTAACGGTCTTTCCCAAAATAGATTTAATCTCTCTATTTGATAATTCTACTTGACCACTAGTTTGAGGATGATAAGCGGAAGCAATTCTATGATTAATACCATACTTAGCAAGAGTTTTTCTAAAACCTCCATGAATAAAATGAGAACCTCCATCAGTCATAATATATCTAGGTACTCCAAATCTAGGAAAAATAATATCTAAAAGCATTCTTAAAGAGGTCTCACCGTCAGCACTTTTTGTAGGTATAGCTTCCACCCATTTAGTAACATAATCAACAGCAACAAGTATATGAGTGTTACCTTCCGAAGACGGAAAAGGTCCCATGAAGTCAAATCCCCAACAATCAAACGGTTCAATAACAAGAGTATAATTCATAGGCATTTCATTGCGTCTGGAGATATTACCAACCCTTTGGCATTCATCACAAGATAGAATAAACTTTCTCGCATCCTTGAAGAGAGTTGGCCAATAAAAACCTGATTGTAGAACCTTTTGCGCGGTTCTTTCTCCGGCGTGATGTCCTCCATAAGCACTACCATGACATTTACTCAATATCTCCTGTTGTTCATATTCGGGGACACATCTTCGCATAATACCATCCACTCCTTCTTTATATAAGTGTGGGTCATCCCGAAATAATGCCTCAAGTCATAAAAGAATTTCCTCCTTTCTTTGAGTGAAAAGGTTGGAGGCAAGTACTTGGAAACAATAAAATTAGCGTAATCAGCATACCAAGGACCTGTCTCGCGAGCTCACCTTTATTACAGCCAATTGTTCATTTGGAAAACTATCATTAACAGAACAGGATCATAAGCAATATTTTCCAATCTAGACAAATTATCGACAACAGGATTATCAGCACCTTTCCTATCTACAATATGTAAATCAAATTCTTGCAAAAGAAGTACCCATCTAATAAGCCTAGGCTTAGCATCTTTCTTTGTCATTAGGTATCTAATTGCAGCATGATCAGTATGAATAGTAACTTTTGAATCAACAATATAAGATCTAAATTTATCACAAGCAAAAACTACAGCTAATAATTCTTTTTCGGTTGTAGCATAATTTCTTTGAGCAGCATCAAGAGTTTTACTAGCATAATGAATAACATTCAGTTTTTTATCTACTATTTGTCCAAGAACAGCGCCTTACACAATAAAATCACTAGCATCACACATAATTTCAAAGGGTAAATTCCAATCGGGAGGTTCAACTATAGGAGCAGTTGTTAAGGCTTTCTTAAGAGTTTCAAAAGCTTCCTTACAATCATCATCAAAAAAATGGTACATCTTTTTGAAGAAGATTAGTAAGAGGCTTTGAAATCTTGGAGAAATCTTTAATAAATCTCCTATAAAACCCAGCATGACCAAGAACACTACGAATACCTTTAACGTCCCTCGGATAGGGCATCTTCTCAATTGCTTCAACTTTAGCTCTATCAACTTCAATACCTCTCTCAGAAATTTTATGTCCCAATACAATTCCTTCATTAACCATAAAGTGGCATTTCTCCCAATTAAGAACAAGGTTAGTTTCTTCACATCTCTGCAAAACTTTATCAAGGTTTCGCAAGCAGCTATCAAAAGAATTCCCATAAACGGAAAAATCATCCATGAATACCTCTACAATACTTTCACAAAAACCATGAAAAATAGCAGACATGCATCTTTGAAAAGTAGCAGGAGCATTACATAAACCAAAAGGCATACGTCTATAAGCATAAGTTCCATAGGGACAGGTAAAGGTGGTTTTCTCTTGATCTTTAGCTTTAACGACAATTTGTGAAAATCCAGAATAACCATCAAGAAAGCAAAAATGAGTATTTTTAGACAATCTTTCTAGCATTTGATCAATAAATGGTAAAGGGTAATGATCTTTCTTAGTAACTTTATTAACTTTTCGAAAATCAATGCACATTCTATACCCTACAACTACTCTTTGAGGGATAAGCTCATCATTATCATTAGGCACAATGATCATTCCTCCTTTCTTGGGAACGCAATGCACAGGACTAACCCATCTACTATCAGCAATAGGATATATAATACCAGCTTCAAGAAGTCGTAATACCTCATTCCTTACCACTTCCTTCATCTTAGGAATTAGACGACGCTGATGTTCAACAACAGGTTTTGCATCATCTTCCATATTAATAGCATGTTGGCAAATAGAAGGAGAAATCCCTTTCAAATCATCAAGAGTGTAGCCAATAGCGCCTCGGTGCTTCTTCAATATTTCCAATAACCTTTCTTCCTCAATCTCTCGAAAGCTTAGAACTAATAATAACAGGATATATTTTCTTATCATCAATATGAGCATATTTAAGATTATCGAGGTAAAGGCTTTAAATCAAAAACAGGATCTTCCTTTGGTGGCGGTGTTGTACCCAAATCTTCCACCGTAAATCATGCTTGAGAATAGGTTGGCGAAGAAAAATTTCCTCAAGCTCATCTCTTTCTTTCCTAAAAACTTCACTCTCGCTTATCCTCCAAATGTTGCTGCAAAGGATTATTAGGAACAAGAACAATAGATGCACATTGCTCCATTTTAAAATCATTACTAGGCAAGTCACTTTATAAGGAGTTTTAGTAAATTTAGAGAAGTTAAACTCATAAGATTCACCAGCAAATTTAGTCAAAATTTTCTCTTTCTTGCAATCTATAATAGCTCCACAAGTATTTAGAAAAGGTCTACCGAAAATAATAGGACAATAATCACTAGCAGCAGAACCAAGTACCAAAAAGTCAGCAGGATATTTAATCTTACCGCATAAAACTTCCACATCTCGAACAATACCAATTGGAGAAATAGTTTCTCTATTAGCCAGCTGAATAACCACATCAATATCTTCAAGTTCACAAGAATCAATTTCGTGCATAATCTCCGTGTAAAGCTCATACGGAATAGCACTAACACTTGCACCAATATCACATAATCCATAATAGCAATGATCACCAATTCTAACAGATAGCATAGGAACACTAGCTTGTTTGGGTTTATTAGGATGTGAAACAATATTAGAAGCATCTTCACGAGAAAATAATATGACCATCCTCCACATTTTCGGTCACAAGATCTTTAATTATTGCAACAAAGAGGTTCAACTTTTATTTGTTCTTCAGGCTCTACAGGTTTCTTTTCACTTTTATGAACCGCACTATTTATAACAGAGTACTCTTTCATTTTAGTAGGAAAAGGAGTTTTTTCAATGTAAGCTTCAGGAATAACATGATCAGCAGTTTCAATTACAACGCATTTATTAATAGATGAATCAATTTTATCTTTATACGGTTCATGATACTTATCAAAATTCTTCTTTGGCAATTCATAATGAGAGGCAAAAGCTTTATAAAGATTCTGACAAGAACTTGAGAATCAAGACCATATGTAGCACTCATATTACGAAATTTATCGAGTATCCATAAAAGTTTCAATGCATTTATAATCATAAATTATACGATTCTCTATCCTTGTCGTTCTCCCAACCTTCGGTATTTTCTTGGATCCGATCAAGAAGGTCCCTTTTAAACTCTTCTTTGTTGCGTGTAAATGATCGAACAAGAAGTATCCAACAAGGTCTTGTCTTGAAAAGAAAGTCTTGCATAGAAATTATCAATAATAACATTACCAGGAAGCTCATGAATGGGGCATTTGAGCATTAAAGACTTCAATCTCCCCCAAGCTTGGGCAATACTCTCTCCATCATGAGGCCAAAAATTATATATGCGATTCCGATCCTTATGAATTTCACTTGGAGGATAGAACTTAGAATAAAACCGGGGCACAATATCATTCCATTCAAGAGAATCCCCATTATCCAAGTAATTTATACCAATGCGCCGCTTTACCGGACAGCGATAAAGAGAATAGTTTCTTCCTCACTTCATCCATAGCAATACCTGCACATTTGAATAACCCGCATAATTCATGCAAAAACAGTAAATGATCACCGGGATGGACAGTTCCATCCCCTTCATAGCGGTTATCCATAACACGTTCAATAATTTTCGTAGGTATCTTATATGGTATCACTTCCTCACCTGGCGCTTCATCCACTACCGTTGCAGTAGTAGTAGATTTCCCAAATAGAAATTGAAGAGAAGATCTCTCCATAATGACTTATAGCAGCGGCAGAAATAAAATCAGCACAACAAGAAAGGTTTTCCTTACCAATTCCACTTACCAATAGCGCTTCACTCCCCCGGCAACGGCGCCAGAAAATAGTCTTGATGACCCACAAGTATAGGGGGTGTATCGTAGTATCTTCGATAAGTAAGAATGTCGATCCCAACGAGGAGCAGAAGGTGTTGACAAGCGGTTTCGATGAAGGATTCACCGTAAATGCTCACGAGACAAGTATTCGGGGGTTTTGATGTAACAGTTGAATAAAGTACGAGTATGTAAAGTGCGAGAGTAATAATTGCAGCGAGTGGCCCAATCCTTTTTAGCACAAAGGACAAGCCGGTTTGTTTACTTATAATGACCAAACGTTCTCGAGGACACACGGGATTTTAGTCTAGTGCTTTCGCTACATACGGCTAAATAATCTTCATTGTTATGATAAGTGTTGTGTGGGTGAACCTATGCTAATGTACCGCCCTTCCTAGGACTAATACATACTTGTGATTATACCCCTTGCAAGCATCCGCAACTACAAGAAAGTAATTAAGAATTAAATCTAACCACGACCTTAAACTGCGAGATCCTGCGATCCCTCCCGCATCGATATACCAACGGGGTTTAGGTTTACGTCACTCCGGCAACCCCGCAATTAGCAAACGAATACAAGATGCATTCCCCTAGGCCCATAAATGGTGAAGTGTCATGTAGTCGACGTTCACATGACACCACTAGAAGAATAACACCACAACTTAAATATCACACCATTGAATATTACTCAACCATAGTTCACTACTAACATTTAGACTTCACCCATGTCCTCAAGAACTAAACGAACTACTCACGAGACATCATACGGAACATGATCAGAGGTGATATGATGATGAATAACAATCTGAACATAAACTTGGTTCAATGGTTTCACTCAATAGCATCAACAACAAGTAGAGATCGATACCGGGAGAGTTTCCCCTATCAAACAATCAAGATCAAACCCAAATTTCTACAGCGGTGACGAGGTGCTGCGGAGGAGATGGCGGTGATGATGGTGGAGATGATGATGATGGTGATGGTGATGATGTCCAGCTCGATGACGGTGACGATGGCGTCGATTTCCCCCTCCCGGAGGGAATTTCCCCGGCGGATTCCTGCCCGCCGGAGAGCTCTTTTCTCTCTGGTGTTCTCCACCCCGCAGAGGCGGCTGTAACTCTTCGCGAGGTACCCTCTGTGGCTTAGGTCTTCGGGACGAAGGGTTTGGCGAAGAAAAGGAGGCGAAAGGGGCCGTGGGCCCTCCACACCACATGGCGGCGCGGCCAGGGCCTGGGCCGCGCCGCCCTAGGGTGTGGGCCCACCCTGGCTCCTCCTGGCTCCTCCTTCAGCTTCCTTCGTCATCTTGAAAAATAGGATTTTTGGTATAATTTCCTCCCACAGTTGATCTTCCGAAATATTGCGTTACGACGGTGCTTTTTCCAAAGAGAATCCCGGCTCCGGTGCTTGATCTCCCAATAATGATGAAACATGCAAAATAGATGAAATAACATAAGTATTGTGTCCCAATATGAAATATATCAATGAATAACAGCAAATTATGATATAAAATAGTGATGCAAATTGGACGTATCAGTGTCTCTCCCATAAGATAAACAGCATGTTGGGTGAACAAATTACAGTTGGGCAATTGACAAATAAAGAGGGCATGACCATGCACATACATATTATGATGAGTATAGTGAGATTTAATTGGGCATTACGACAAAGTACATAGACCGCCATCCAACTGCATCTATGCCTAAAAAGTCCACCTTCAGGTTATCATCCGAACCCCCTCCAGTATTAAGTTGCAAAGCAACAGACAATTGCATTAAGTATGGTGCGTAATGTAATCAACAACTACATCCTTAGACAAAGCATCAATGTTTTATCCCTAGTGGCAACAGCACAACACAACCTTAGAACTTTCTCACATCGTCCCAGTGTCAATGCAGGCATGAACCCACTATCGAGCATAAATACTCCCTCTTGGAGTTACAAGCATCTACTTGGCCAGAGCATCTACTAGTAACGGAGAGCATGCAAGATTATAAACAACACATAGACATAACTTTGATAATCAACATAACAAGTATTCTCTATTCATCGGATCCCAACAAACGCAACATATAGAATTACAGATAGATGATCTTGATCATGTTAGGCAGCTCACAAGATCCGACAATGAAGCACAATGGGGAGAAGACAACCATCTAGCTACTACTATGGACCCATAGTCCAGGGGTAGACTACTCACACATCACTCTGGAGGCGACCATGGCGGCGTAGAGTCCTCCGGGAGATGATTCCCCTCTCCGGCAGGGTGCCGGAGGCGATCTCCTGGATCCCCCGAGATGGGATCGGCGGCGGCGGCGTCTCTGGAAGGTTTTCCGTATCGTGGCTCTCAGATCGGGGGTTTCGCAACGGAGGCTTTAAGTAGGCGGAAGGGCAGGTCAGGAGGCGGCACGAGGGCCCCACACCACAGGGCCGCGCGGCCAAGGGGGGGCCGCGCCGCCCTAGGGTGTGGCCCCCTCGTGGCCCCTCTTCGTCTCCTCTTCGGACTTCTGGAAGCTTCGTGGCAAAATAGGACCCTGGGCGTTGATTTTGTCCAATTCCGAGAATATTTCGTTACTAGGATTTCTGAAACCAAAAACAGCAGAAAATAGCAACTGGCACTTCGGCATCTTGTTAATAGGTTAGTTCCAGAAAATGCACGAATATGACATAAAGTGTGCATAAAACATGTAGATAACATCAATAATGTGGCATGGAACATAAGAAATTATCGATACATCGGAGACGTATCACCAACCACTATGCCATTTGTGTCCACCATACCTACCTACTACATGGTATTTTTCCGCCATTCCAAAGTAAATTGCTTGAGTGCTACCTTTAAAATTCCATCATTCACCTTTACAATATATAGCTCATGGGACAAATAGCTTAAAAACTATTGTGGTATTGAATATGTACTTATGCACTTTATCTCTTATTAAAGTTGCTTGTTGTGCGATAACCATGTTCACTGGGGACGCCATCAACTACTCTTTGTTGAATTTCATGTAAGTAGCTATGCATGTTCGTCTTGTCTGAAGTAAGAGAGATCTACCACCTTATGGTTAAGCATGCATATTGTTAGAGAAGAACATTGGGCCGCTAACTAAAGCCATGATCCATGGTGGAAGTTTCAGTTTTGGACATATATCCTCAATCTCATATGAGAAAATTATTAATTGTTGTTACATGCTTATGCATAAAAGAGGAGTCCATTATCTGTTGTCTATGTTGTCCCGGTATGGATGTCTAAGTTGAGAATAATCAATAGCGAGAAATCCAATGCGAGCTTTCTCCTTAAACCTTTGTACAGGCGGCATGGAGGTACCCCATTGTGACACTTGGTTAAAACATGTGCATTGCGATGATCCGGTAGTCCAAGCTAATTAGGACAAGGTGCGGGCACTATTAGTATACTATGCATGAGGCTTGCAACTTGTAAGATATAATTTACATGATACATATGCTTTATTACTACCGTTGACAAAATTGTTTCATGTTTTCAAAATCAAAGCTCTAGCACAAATATAGCAATCGATGCTTTTCCTCTATGGAGGACCATTCTTTTACTTTCATTGTTGAGTCAGTTCACCTATTTCTCTCCACCTCAAGAAGCAAACACTTGTGTGAACTGTGCATTGATTCCTACATACTTGCATATTGCACTTATTATATTACTCTATGTTGACAATATCCATGAGATATACATGTTATAAGTTGAAAGCAACCGCTGAAACTTAATCTTCCTTTGTGTTGCTTCAATACCTTTACTTTGATTTATTGCTTTATGAGTTAACTCTTATGCAAGACTTATTGATGCTTGTCTTGAAGTACTATTCATGAAAAGTCTTTGCTATATGATTCACTTGTTTACTCATGTCATATACATTGTTTTGATCGCTGCATTCACTACATATGCTTTACAAATAGTATGATCAAGGTTATGATGGCATGTCACTCTAGAAATTATCTTTGTTATCGTTTTACCTGCTCGGGACGAGCAGAACTAAGCTTAGGGATGCTGATACGTCTCCGACGTATCGATAATTTCTTGTGTTCCATGCCACATTATTGACGATATCTACATGTTTTATGCACACTTTATGTCATATTCGTGCATTTTCTGGAACTAACCTATTAACAAGATGCCGAAGTGCCGATTCTTTGTTTTCTGCTGTTTTTGGTTTCAGAAATCCTAGTAACGAAATATTCTCGGAATTGGACGAAATCAACGCCCAGGGTCCTATTTTGCCACGAAGCTTCCAGAAGACCAAAGAGGAGACGAAGTGGGGCCACGAGGTGGCGACACCATAGGGCGGCGCGGCCCAAGCCCTGGCCGCGCCGACCTAGGGTGTGGGCCCCTCGTGCCGCCTCCTGACCTGCCCTTCCGCCTACTTAAAGCCTCCGTCGCGAAACCCCCAGTACCGAGAGCCACGATACGGAAAACCCATCGAGACGCCGCCGCCGCCAATCCCATCTCGGGGATTCAGAGATCGCCTCCGGCACCCTGCCGGAGAGGGGAATCATCTCCCGGAGGACTCTACGCCGCCATGGTCGCCTCCGGAGTGATGTGTGAGTAGTCTACCCCTGGACTATGGGTCCATAGCAGTAGCTAGATGGTTGTCTTCTCCCCATTGTGCTTAATTGTCGGATCTTGTGAGCTGCCTAACATGATCAAGATCATCTATCTGTAATTCTATATGTTCCGTTTATTGGGATCCGATGAATAGAGAATACTTGTTATGTTGATTATCAAAGTTATGTCTATGTGTTGTTTATGATCTTGCATGCTCTCCGTTACTAGTAGATGCTCTGGCCAAGTAGATGCTTGTAACTCCAAGAGGGAGTATTTATGCTCGATAGTGGGTTCATGTCTCCGTGAACTGGGAAGTGACAGAAATCTCTAAGATTATGGATGTGCTGTTGCCACTAGGGATAAAACATTGGTGCTATGTTCGAGGACGTAGTTACTGATTACATTACGCGCAATACTTAATGCAATTGTCTGTTGTTAGCAACTTAATACTGGAGGGGGTTCGGATGATAACCTGAAGGTGGACTTTTTAGGCATAGATGCATGCTGGATAGCGGTCTATGTACTTTGTCGTAATGCCCAATTAAATCTCACAATACTCATCATAATATGTATGTGCATGGTCATGCCCTCTTTATTTGTCAATTGCCCAACTGTAATTTGTTCACCCAACATGCTGTTTATCTTATGGGAGAGACACCTCTAGTGAACTGTGGACCCCGGTCCAATTCTCTATACTGAAATACAATCTACTGCAATATTGTTCTACTGTTTTTCTACAAACAATCATCATCCACACTATACATCTAATCCTTTGTTACAGCAAGCCGGTGAGATTGACAACCTCGCTGTTTCGTTGGGGCAAAGTACTTTGGTTGTGTTGTGCAGGTTCCACGTTGGCGCCGGAATCTCTGGTGTTGCGCCGCACTACATCCCGCCGCCATCAACCTTCAACGTGCTTCTTGGCTCCTACTGGTTCGATAAACCTTGGTTTCATACTGAGGGAAAACTTGCCGCTGTACGCATCACACCTTCCTCTTGGGGTTCCCAACGGATGCGTGCTGTACGCGTATCAATGCCATGTAGATAAAGATACACCTTGTGTATTGGCATCAAGATCATCGATTTAAAGATACATATGTGATATGATCAAGAAGAAGAAATGAAGATGGAGTTCTTATGTGGAACTCAATATTAGCCATGCTCTATCTTAAGTGAGTATGTGAAGATACAAGGTTGAGTTGGGCAAGTTCAAGATGAGCATCTCAAGTGAATCACATGCTTGAAGCTTGCCGTCCATTTGGTGATAATGGACTTGTGAAGATGTGCATCAATGAAGCTTTCCCATCATAGTGTATGGGGGAGCATTTGTGAGTCTTCACAAAATAACAATGATCAAGTGAGGCATTCCGGCTTGAGTGGAGCGTGAAGAGCTATCATCAAGATCAAGCGGTATGCGCAAGGAAAAGGTATGGCCTTGCTAGGTTTTCCTTTTACCGGTCTCAAGGTGGATGTTGGGAGACCGGATTATAGGATAGATAGCCGCACTATCAAGAGGGGCTTTCGGTTGGGTAACTTGATCACATCGTCTTAGGGAGCTCAATCCTTTGCATACTTTGCATATCCTTATTGCTTCTTGGTGTTTCTCTGTGTGAGGTTCTTGAGCTTGTTGCTAGCTTTACAACAAGCCCAAGTTCATCGAAAACGGAATCCGCATGCATCTTCTATTGCGTTTTCGAGTTTGGACGTCTTCACCGTTTCTTGACGGTGGGAGACTCCCTCTCTAAAATCATCTAAAATCATCTATTGCGTTTTGTTGGGGTTCTATTCGTCGTTATCTTTCCAACAAAATTGGTTTCATGTCAATCGGAGTTCGGGAGCATTAGTTATCACAGTTTTTGTATAACATGTTTTCCTGCTCACCCGGTCAGGGGCCCGGTCGGACCGACCCATGCGCCGGCCGGTTCCCGTCTGCCGCCCGGTCAGCCGGCCTACCAACCGGCCTGCCCGGCGTGCCGACCGGTCAACCGGGCGCCAACCGGGCGCCAACCGGATGACCTCCTGGACGACACAAAGTGACCCCAGTCGGGGTCCGGTCTGCCGCCCGGTTTGGACCGGCTGGTCCGGTCTGTGGCCCGGTCTGACCGGGCCCTGGACCGGACGGCCCGGCCCCAGGCCCGATTGACCGGCCTCCTCGACGGTTGACTCAGCCCAACTTTTCCCCAACGGTTATATTTGCTCTTGGGCTATAAATAGCCATTCTTCCACCTTGGGCTGAGTTAGTTCTTCCCATTCTCTCTCCTCCATTGTTGCATTTGAAGAACTTGCTCTCTCTCTTGTTCCCCTCCATGATTCTTGCTCATTCTTGAGGGATCTAAGAGAGGAGATCTAGATCTACACTTCCACCAATCCATTTCTTCTCTAAGTGAGGGGAACTCTTTGGATCTAGATCTTGGAGTCTTTTGTTGACTTTCCTCATTGTTCTTCCTCTCCAATCTCATCCTAGCATTCGTTGTTTGGGTGGGATTCGAGAGTGAAGGATTTGAACACCTCTAGTGTTCTTGCTTTGCATCATTGCATAGTGTTGAGCTCTCCACCACGATTAGTTCGAGTGAGAGACCGTGAGCTTGTTACTCTTGGAGGGAGACCTCCTAGTTGGCTTGGCAGTTGGTGCTCCGGTGATCTCTTCAAGAAGATTGTGAAGAGGCCCGGGCTTCTCCTTCGTGGAGCTTGTGAAGTGGTTGTGGAGCTTGCCATCTCCGGAGCGGAGGAAAAGCTAACCATAAGGAAAGGGCCATTATCCTTCGTGGGTGTGGTTCGGAGAATAGGGTGAGCCTTCGTGGCGCGGGGAATCCTTCGTGGGACCTCCACTCCTCCAAACGTGACGTACCTTCTTGCAAAGGAAGGGAACACGAGAATACATCCTCGTCTCTGCGTGCCTCGGTTATTTCTATACCCGAGCTCTCTTTCCTTGTGATAGCCATCGTGCTTGAAGTACATATATCTTGCTATCACTTGTGCTACATATATCTTGTGTCTATCTTGCTTAGCTCTAATTGATATTGTTACACTTAGTTGAGCTTAGCATATTTAGGGTTTGTGCTTGTAAACTAAACGTTAGTTTAATTCCGCATTCTTACAAGACAAATCCGCAAGAGTGTTTAATTGCCTATTCACCCCCCCCCCCTCTAGGCGACATCTCGATCTTTCAGTGCTTCACAAGGAGGGTCCGAAAAACTCGAGTTCCTTCGGGGTTCAAATTACCCGATAACTTCAAAAAATTCGACGGCCTACAAGATCCAGAGGATTGGCTAGTTGATTATCTCGAGACGGTGAAGCTGATAGGAGGAACCAGAGCAACAGCCATGCAAAGCATCCAAGTACACCTGAGTGGAGCTGCGCGATCTTGGATAAAGAAGCTTCCTCCAGGTTCTATCGACAGCTGGGATAGCTTCGAGGATGTGTTCGTCAAGAATTTTCGATCCACCTGCAAAAAACCTGCGTCGTTAGAAGAGTTGAGAGCATGTCGACAAAAGCAGAATGAATCGATGAGAAAGTATATCCAAAGGTGGAACATCATTAAAAAACTCGGCAGAGAACATATCTGTGCGGAAGCCCAAGTTGCTAGTTAAGGAAAGCTAGAGTTGTACTAGGAGAGAACACTTGTAATATTGTGTGATGAGTCGGAAACCCTCCCGGACTCTGTAACTTGTGTATTACGAATCCCTCGACTCCACCTCCTATATAAGGGGGAGCCGAGGGACAAAGAAAGCATCGATTCATTGTCTCACAAACCCTAGTTTTCATATCGTCGAGCACTTTTCGGCTGAAACCTTCGAGATCTACTTGCCCTCTACTTCCAACTAACACCCTAGTCTACAACCCGTAGGCATTGACAAGTTAATCTCTTGTCAGCCGGTGACATAGGCATCCCCAATGGGCCTACCGAAGATGGTACCCGAGGTTTTTACTGAAGGCCCACGACCCGAAGATTATAAAGACCGGAAGCCCAGTCGTAAGGTAGTTTGGAAAGATAGAATTGTATTAGGAATATCGACTTGTAACTATTACGGGACGGACTCAAATAGTCTCCCGAACTCTGTAACTTGTGTATCACGAAACCCTTGGCCCCGCCTCCTATATAAGGGGGGGGGGTCGAGGGACAAAGAAAGGATCGACTCTATTGTGAACACAACCCTAGTTTTTAGCAGTCAAGTACTTTTCCGGCTGAAACCTTCGAGATCTACTTGCCCTCTACTTCCAACTAAACCCTAGTCTACAATCCGTAGGCATTGACAAGTTAATACCTTGTCAATTGGCGCCGTCTGTGGGAATTAGAGGTGTCAAGGAGCTGATCTCGATGGCACGTTCAACATCGTCAACATCATCGACAACGTCTTCGGTGGCAAGCAACGCGATGGATAGAGGTAAACAGATCGAAACTGGTCTAGTTGATTGTGTACCTCACCCGCCCTCCCGTTTGGATGCATACGCACACCTGGAGGAGCCCATGGAGATGGCGTTCGGAAAGTTCCACTTCCGCGTCGGGAAAACCGGATCGCATCGCCTCGAGGTTCCGGTTTCGTCGAGAACGTCGGTGATGGATTTCGATCTATCGGATTCATCCTCATCGTTCGAGTCAGGCGCCGACGAAATCTCGTCGCCATGCTTCGGAAAGCCTGCGACAAGGGATCAACTCGTCAAACTCTTCGTCAACATATCCTTCGTGTCGTCTGCGGACTCCAGTATAAGCAGCGACTCGGACAACATCGACAGCTCTAACTTCATCGACAAATCCACTTCTGTACAAGAGGTCTTCGCCGATCTATACGACGGTGTCACCAACCTCGACAAGAGTCGGAAGCTGAAAAATCACCAAGTTTATGTGGTTGGAGAAACAAGCCGAGCGCAGCAAGAAACATCGGAGGCTTTCGATGATGTGGGTAATCCATACATCGATCCCGCTGATTCCGTGAGTCTTCGGGTGAAATATGGATTTTGCGATATTTTCTGGGAATTTTCCTGAAAGTTGGATTTCTGCAGAAAAAACAAGACACGAGAGCAATTCTGCTGAAAACAACGTTAGTCCGTGTTATTTGCATTCAAAACATACAAATTAGAGGGCAAACACCAGCAAAAGTGTTCGGGAAAGTAGATACGTTTTGGACGTATCATGACCTTCCTTGAATGCATGTTTGGTTTAGGGAGTTGTGGTAGAAGGACTCATATAGGACGGCAAATGAAGTTGGTGGAGCACTTAGTGTGGGTTCTTTTTTGGACGATGTGGGGTGCATGGAGAAGATGACCGTATACCCTAGTGTTACGACTTGGCCCCATAAGTCTCCAATAGAGTGCATGCCCCTCCCCGCGCCACCGATCCTAGGAGAAAGTGGGGTGCCCACCCCATCGCCCCTACCCCCTCTCCACTTCTCCCCTCCCCTCACGTGGGATAATTCCCATGCGGTGATGGCAATGCCGAGGCTATTCTCTATGGTTGGCGGCCCTCCTCTTCTCGTGCATGTGACGACGGGAGATCCATGAATCTTTTGGCCACACGGTGAGCAAGCTCCCAGTGGTGGCTCGACATGCCAGGTGGGGGCCCCTCCGCCTGTTGGTGGTGTCCTTATAGTTTTGGAGGCCGTTCCGCACTTCATGGTTCTAGGAGGGCTTGTAGGTTAGGGACATCGTGCAACTATTGGCAATGTAGAGGCTCCTGGCACAATGGTGGTGCATGCCTTGATGGGATAGGTGGCGGTAGTCATGGCTCCTGGATGTATGTTTGTTCCGGCGGGAGCGAGACATATCAGGTGTTGATGTGCAATGTGTCGAGTGCTTGGCACCGTGGTGGTGATGTTGGACTGGAACACTGGAGCGACGACAATGAGGTGCTATGTAGCGGAAACAAGGGTGTCATCACAGGAAAGAACGCAGCAGTGAGATTACCGGTCAAAGTGTTATTGCTGAACTCGGGGGTGAAGTTCATCTGCAATAGAGGCGTCTTGGTGAAGAAGTTGGGTGATGATGGCGGTGTGCTCGTTCTGAAGCTGGCGGCTTGGCCCCAACGACTGGACATGTGCCTTTGGATTGTGTGCTTCCTAGGCTGAGGCAAACCTACGCGGCGATGATCACCACGTCCGCCAGGTGACATCTCTTTCAGTCCACCATGATGATCGCGCATTGGTTGCGATGCTGCTACCACCCCTCCCCTGACATGCTTGTCAGACTCTCCTTTTGTGGGGCCTTGCGTGGCTTTGATGCCGCCTTCCCCTTCGTTGTCACCTTCTTTTTTGGAGGTATGCCGGAAGCGGCGGCGACTAGGTCGAGGGCGTGCTCTAGGCGTGAACTTGAGAGACGAGTGGGAAGTGGCACGGCAGGCGGGAGGGGAATTGGGGGGAATAATTGTAGGGTTTTGGTGTGTGCCTGCCAGGCGGGGCCGCGGGGCGAAATCCGATGTGGCGCGTGTATGGTCTCGCCCGATTCCCACCTGAGCATAGGGCTGGCAAGGGGTTGCCGGCGCTTCTATTGAACTCCGAAATTGGCCGGCTAGTTTTATAGCGTGTTGGTGTGGCCCAAAAACAGCGCTGGCTAAGGGGCTGACGATGACTTTTTTGTAATTTTCAAGTGCCTTCTTCTAATTTTAAATAAAAAAGAGGCTTCATGTAACCCGAGATCTAAAACGCATTTCTGGGCATGAGTGCATCGTTTTGGGTCGCTGGATACATGGAGCAATTTTTTGATTTTTTTCCTTCAAAAATGGCTCTTTTAATTTTTTTAAAAAAAATCAGAACAAATTCTTAGTGCAGAAAATGATCGGATTCTACTAACCTATAAACAACTTCAAATACGTTGTATTCTTAGATTTACAAAATTGGCAAAATATGACATTAAAATATTGAACAGTGCAAAGTTTCAAACCACAAAGATCCGTCAGATTTTGTCATTTAAATACAACATATTTTGATGAGATTTTGAACAATGGTGAAAAACATTATTGTCAACCAGAATCCTGTTTCAGACTTTTTTAAAACTTTAAAGTACCATCTGAGTTTTCAGAAAAAAGGATTCCATTTAGCCTGAGATATAATAACGAATTTCCAGGCATTTTCTCCTTCTTAGCCTCTAGGAGGTGAACCGGAGTGGGTACATATGGTATTGCTTGTTATGTACTCTGAACTACTCCCTCCATTCTGATTTATTTTACATTCTAGAAAAAATAAGATAAATTAGTCTACACTGAAAATAATAATGTTCAATAAACATAGCAAAACCACTTGATTTTCCGTGTTGGTGTTGATTAGAAGTTAGAATGTAGATTATTTCAGAATAAATTTTAGAGTTAGAATGTAGACTATTTTAGAATGGAGGAAGTATGTTTGACTTCGAGTAGCCAGCCATGAAGAGTGTAGGGTGAAGAAGACGGAATGGATAAAAAATGGCTATCACAATGTAAGGATCAACCAATCATCCAAAATATGGTTTACTTAGTAGCCAGCCATGAAGAATGAAGGGTGAAAAATACGGAATGGGAAAAAAATGGCTATCACAATGTAAGGATCAGCCAATCATCTAAAATATGCCGTTCCACAAAGATTATCTGAGATTTTTCAAAATTTAAATGTATCTATATATTAAATAGAATCTAGAAACTTCGCGGACACTCTACAACTATCGGTAAACTTGAGTGATTGTGGAAAGGACTGAGATGAGCAAAATGGATATTGGGCTCAACCGCACGAGAGATCAGTTCAAAATGTCAAAGCTATCACACAAGATTAAGCATATTCTGTTCAGTCTTTAACATTTTGCAACTTTTCTACAAGAACATCTTAGTGTCCTGGAAAAGTGATACTAAAACAAAACAAAACAAAAATACAGGAGGAAATCTGGTCGTTTTGGCATGAAAGTGTATAAGAGACAAGAGGTCGTTTTGGCATGAAAGTGTACAATGACAATTCATACATTTCTAATTTTTGTAGTATATTGGAAGAATAATAGTTTTCACGCAGGAAAAACATGCTTCTTGTGCGCCCTATGGAGATGCTGAGCCGGGCAATGGTGTGAAGAACAGTGGACAGCATCGGTGCTGAACACTTCTCACTTTGCATCTGAATTATGGATGCCTCTAGCAAACTGATGCATAGCACCAGCCAGTACGAATCTCAGCAAGCCCCGAATATTCCCAACTTGCACCGAAAGCAGAGAGGACTTCTCCGGAGTAGAGCAACACCAAAATAGCTTCTCCAAGTGCAGGAAGGCAGTCGCCGTGCAGAGGCCATACAGGCGGCTGCACATATCTGCATCACGCATCCTAGTCTTGCAAAAAACACTACCTTACCGGTCAAATCCAGTAATCAGGAGTATTTGAGTGCATAATGTATTGAGAACTGGAAAGAAGAGGGTGCTAGTATCACATATGGTATTACAGATGCAGTTTCAGCAAACTAAAAAGTAACAGGACGACCGATAGAGCAAACTGCACAACTACTGCAGTTCCAGAAGACACAAAATGAAAAGAAACACAATCAAAAGACCCGACTAGTATAAACTCAGCACATGATTCAGTCTGCCAGACCAAAATACGATTCACTAGACGCCCAATGCAGCGTGTCCACGGCGATATCAAATCCCTCCTTCCTTCTGAAGAGCAACAACTCATTTATCTAAGATACATCCAGCAGCAGGAGCAGCAGTCTTCGTATCGAGTTCTTAAGCAGCAGCCTTGTCAAACTTGAGTGGCTTCACCACCTCCCAGGTGAAGTCAGGGTCCTCACGGCCAAAATGGCCATAGGCAGCAGTCTTGATGAACCTGTTGCCACCCTTCTTCAAGTCAAGGTTGATGCTGATCATCCCAGGCCTGAAGTCAAAGTTCTCCTTGACAATCTTGAGGATATCCTTGTCAGGGATGGTGCCGGTACCGTAGGTGTCGACAAAGACAGACAAGGGCTCAGGCACACCAATGGCGTACGAGATCTGCACGATGACACGGCGTGCAAGCTTGCTGGCGACAATGCTCTTGGCGGCCTGCCTGGCAATGTAGGCACCACTGCGGTCAACCTTGGTTGGGTCCTTGCCAGAGAAAGCACCACCACCGTGGGCTCCCCAGCCACCATAGGTGTCGATGATGATCTTGCGACCAGTGAGGCCAGCATCTCCATGAGGGCCACCAATGACAAAGCGACCAGATGGGTTCAAGTGGAATATGGTCTTCTCGTCGAGGTACTGCGCTGGGATGACCGGCTTGATAACATGCTCCTTGAGGTCAGCAGCAATCTCATCATTGGTGACGGTCTCGTCGTGCTGGGTGGAGATGAGGACGGTGTGCACGCGGATGGGGACCATGGCACCCCCATCGTTGCGGTACTCAACAGTGACCTGGGTCTTGCCGTCAGGCCTGACCCAGGCGCAGGTGCCGTTCTTGCGCACCTCGGTGAGGCGAGCGCCGATCTTGGTGGCAAGCACGTGGCTGAGGGGCATCAGCTCGGGTGTCTCATCAGTGGCATACCCAAACATGATGCCCTGGTCACCGGCACCGATGTCCTCAGGGCGCTTGGTGAAGTGTCCGTGCACACCCTGGGCGATGTCAGGAGACTGCTGCTCGATGTTGACAAGCACCTTGCAGCGGTCAGCGTCAAGGCCAACATCATCGGAGATGAAGCCAATGTTGCGGCAGGTGTCGCGCACAATCTTCTCATAGTCGACGGTAGCCTTGGTGGTGATCTCACCGAAGACCATGACCATGTTGGTCTTGGTGCATGTCTCGCAAGCAACCTTGCTGTCGGCGTCCTGCGCCAAGCAAGCGTCGAGCACGGCGTCGGAGACCTGGTCGCAGAGCTTGTCAGGGTGACCCTCGTTGACGGACTCGGAGGTGAAGAGGAAAGTCTCGGCCGCCATTTCTTGCTTGGTGGTGTTACTCTACCTCTGCAAATGCAAAGAGGAAGGGCTGAGTTAAGACTTAATGGTCCACATATCGGTAGATCTAAATGAAAATATTAGTTTCTGCACAGAGTAACAACTTTGGGTAATTACACAGGTTCTTCAGTTGAATCAAAGACCGACAAAGACATATAGTATGTGCTAATTTTCCAATCGGTCTACTTGTTGACGAGAATTAAAGAATTAAAGAATGAGAAAAAGACAGAAGAGAGATCTAAATGTCCATGGCACGACCGACAGCTAATCTAGAAATTGAATAGAGCAGATCTCGTAGACAGGAAACTAGATCCAAGTTCTAAATGACATGAAAAAGATCCAATTGTTAACAACACTCCCTAGACTAGATGAACTTGTGGGATCCGAATTCCTAAACTTGAGCACAAACATGGTGATTGTCCTGGTAAGAAAAGCAAGAATATTCCAAGATTCCGCAGTCCACTAATCGATAATAATCAAACAAAACATAGAGAAGGGAACGGCCTGGAACCAGATCTAGGGGGGAACCCATGACCACTCTAGACGGAGAAAAGCATGAGAAATCTCGCAGGGAGACGGATCCAGATCCAGCGGAGGGAGACGGTAAGGGGGACAGGAGCAGTAATGAGCAGAAATTAGTTGGAAAGGGAGGGCTCACCTTGCGCCGCCGACGGTGCTGGTGCCGCCGCGCTTGGTCGAGAGGTAGAGAGGGTAGAGAGGGTATGCTATGCACGGGGGTGTGAGGGACGGGGTGGAGACCCGGGATTTATAGCAGCGAAGGCGTCGGGTGCGGATCGTGGGAGAAGATGGTTGGGGAGGGTGGGCCCGTGCGGGTGTGCGAGGTGGTGCGTGCGAAAAGTATTTGGCGAGCGTGGTGATGTGCACGTGAGGACCGCACAGCCACAGCCAGTCAGTAGTGCTCTGTCGCCAGTCTCGCTGACTCGCTCGGCCCTCCCGCACCCGCGCTGGCGCTGCCTCACCAACCCCCCAAGAAGGCCACCAACCCCACGTTGTGGGCCCGCCTTACCAAACTTGTGAAAACCTTTGCTTTGCCCATTTGTTTGTCTCTGATGTGAGGTGTTTCTCCACCAAACCTTGGGGTTGAGTAGGATCAACAGCCAAGATCTTCGCAAGGAAAAAAAATCATCGTGAAGGGTGATAAGCCGCTCAAATTTGTCCAAATATGATTGTATCTATACATTTTTGAAGAATAATTGCGAAAAAATCATAATTGAGCTGATCACGCGACAATTTTTCTGATTTATTTTGAAAGGTTTTATTCGCCATAAGAAATTTTAGAGAGGACTTCTCGAAGATTTTATTTGCACATGCAGTGGCGGCGGTGGTAGGTAAGCGGCTGTGGCAGCCATGGACCCATGCTTGCAACATCGTGATCGTTGTACAGTACAAGCAAAATACTTCCTCGCTCCGTTTTAAATAATAATTCCTTTATTCCAAAAATAAGCTGCTCAAGTTTATTCAGAGCTGGTTGTATCTAGATATGTTTTTAATGTGTACATAGCAAATAAATAAAGTCAAGCAACACAATTTGGGGTAGAGTGACTTTTTTTTTTGAAGTATGATAGTGAATTTTTTTATTCATTCATGGTACAAGACTGAGGTTGAGCGGCATCTAAGGGGCAAAGAAAACAAACATTACAACTTAATTACACGTACTAACACGTCTTGTAACATCCTGATTTTTCTGCAGTCAGCACGATGAGCAGGCAGTCAAGTCAAAAAAATGGACAAAGCGGCAAGGGTTGTATTCACGCGAGAATTTTCTTTTTTGTAGCGTTTGATTTCGCATGTAGTGCCACCCACCACTAGGGCAGCTATCTTTGCAAAAAGGGAGATTCCAATTGACATTCTCTGTCAGGCATTTCTGTTACCGAGTATATTTTATCTGCATTCGTTCTCATGGCATGTTACATATGGACGGTAGCTCACGAACCAGACGAGATCGTGCCATGCATTTCATGCGGATCTGTGCCGCCACGACACTAACGATGAGACGCAACCAGCATGGTTCATGCGGAGAGGTAGCACTAATCTGTTCGCCGCGTCTGTGCCTTCCTGCTCTGATGTCCTGGTAGCATGATCTGTGCACTGTCTATACCTAATTAAGAGTTGGTGCCTAGCTAGAAGAGTAGGTGTCGTTGTTTGTACCAACTTGCTTTGGTTGATGACCGTAACCAGCATGAAAATGTTGAAAATGGTGCATTATTTGTCAGTACTTGTCCCACTTGTGACTGCCAAGGATGTACATTGATAGAATTTCTTTTCTGATTTAAACTACGGTACTCCCGTTCATTATTATGTAAAATATTTTAGATATTTTAACATGAGCTAGATATAAATTAAAATACGTGAAACTACAAACTAAGATACATCTAGATACTCCCTCCATCCCATAAAGGTTGCTCGAGTTTTGTTCAAATTTAAATGTACCTAGATGCTATTTACTGCGTAGATACATCTAAATTTTGATACATGAATTTAAAAAAATAAAAAATCTAAAACATCTTCTTCTATAATGGACTAAGTTTTATTTAGATACGCATGTATCTATACACGTTTCTAGATACACATGAGTCTAGACAAAACTTAGTAAACTAATTTGAGACACGAAAAATATTCTTAGATTTTTTATTTTTTAAAAAATACATGTATCTAGATGCATTTTAGTTCGTAGGTTCACTAATTTCGATATGTATCTACTTGGTTGTTGATTTTGAAATATCTAAAAGGTCTTACGATAGTGAACCAAGAGAGGAGTACAAATGGATCTAGACGTATTTGAGTGTGTGCATACAGAACTACTATATTTTGTAATACTGAACGGAGAAAGTAGATTGAAGTGGTATGTAGTAGTAGTAGTATAAAACATCGCAATTACTTGTGGATCTTATTCAATTAGTTTGATCGATTTCCATGAGTGAAAGTACGAGAACACCACGGCCAACTTCAATCCTACTGTTCGCGCGTTTCCCGACGCTATCACTCACAAAATTAACTCCTACTGATTTTATAACTCATAAATCCTCTGCTGGGCCCAACACAAATAACGACACAACGTACATAGACGCATGCCGGGGTAAAATATGTATCATCTCACCAGGACAACCTGTGAGCCTAGGTTCATCCGGGGCCAGGACAGTAAGTGAGTCCACGCGGTTGTTGTGCGCTGTGAATTTGCTGTAGAGTTTCCTTTTTTTCCCTTATTTGGACGAAATTGCTGGAGATGATTTAGGTTTGCCACAGTGGTCTATAATTTGGGTACATTTTGTGAAAAAAGCATATCCACTCTTTGACGTTGACAACATGGAATCTTCATGAACTCTTTTGGTTATCGTTTTTGCTAGGAACAGCTGAAACGGTTTTCCCTTTGGCAACAAAACATAAATTTTGGAATCATTGAGAAAGATTTTTCATTTGATCATTTGAATCGTGAAAAAAAGTTATTAGTTTTTAGTATATTTATTTAAAGAATAGATGGAAATAAAATTGCATCGAACAAGATTTGAACCTATACCATCATTCGTCGAAAACTTCTTGATGGCACCATCATCTCATTAATTAGCTCATTTTTGCACTTCTACTTTGGGTATGACCAAGGCCCCTCCTAGCTGAATAGGCTCTCGCCGGCTTGTTTCTAGCTAGTCTTGTTGTTGCGGTGGCGATGTGGCGTAGCACGCTTTGTTTCTTCACGAGAATGTATTACTACTTGCATGGATCAGCCCATATTGTTCCATTCAACTCCTAATGTTGCATGATGCAAATTCGGTTCTGAAAATATGGAGGTTGATCCGTACTCTTCAAAAAAATAGCAGCTAACAATTCGGTAGACCAAAAGTCAGTTTGGTCCTCGGTTTCAACCAGGAAACCGATGCACTTCTACTTTGGACGAAGTACTGGCTGTCCTTGTACTTCTGAACGAATTCGACGTACTTCCTCTATGATACCGCTAGGTCGCCCGCCTAGTTGTGTTACCAGTCATCGGTGGCCAGCCTGAGAGATGAAGGCATCGAGGAAGGGAGAAGGATAGCCAAGTAGATGTCGTGGCCGCACACGTGAGAGTTAACCTCACGCGGAATCTTCATCACAACCTGGAGCCGCTTGTACAGGGCATCAGAAGATAAATTGTCTTTGGTGGCACGCATGTTGTCGTCACGGCCACCATAAAATACATCAATAGCTCGCGGTGCTCGAGAGGTTGGATCCACATGGTAAACCAAGACATGGTTAGATCCTTCCCCATCAGACCAGCTGGGAGATCCGCTTGGCCATCTTCTCGATCTCCAGCAAGTTGGAGATGTGCGGGTTGGTGTTCCAGGCGGAGGTCTCGTCTGCGGGCCCATCCTTGAAGGGAGGCAGCACCCTCGTGCTTGCCGGAACCCCGATGTCCTTCACGTAGAAGAACCCACCAGACCAGTACCTCACGGATCCATGTCGTTCCGTGTGAGGGTAGATCCGGACTTGGCGGAGCTTGAAGGTTACGTTGCCGCAGTTGGCGAGCGCCGAGGACTTGGGCACCGTCTCCTTCTTGATGGAGAAATAGAATTGAAAGAGAGTTAAATCCGACTTTACCCTGAGATGACCCTCGCACAGCGTGACGTGGTCGGAGATGGTGAGGATGCTGTTGGGTGAGATATTGTGGGGTTGGAGCTTGTAAATCCTGAGGATTTCCGCGAAGAAATCGCTCAGCGAAAGAGAAAAGCCCCGCTCCACCAAAGCCTTGCTCAACACCCACTCTCCGGCTTCGGATGCACGACATGGAGCTCCCAGAACCACCCTCTAGGATCCGGGTTGCAGGAAGCCTTCCACCACCATGCTCTGCAGCTCCTCTTCGGTGGCGGTGCAAGGCCACCATTTCCCCTTTACCTCGCCTTCGCAGGTTCGGGGCTTAGATTTTCTGGAAGCGGCATCTTCGTCCTTCTGCTCTATTTTATCCTTTCCGGCACGCTTTGACAGATTGGTGGTCTCACCCTCGATTGTTTTGCCAGATCCTTGAGAAGGATCCAGCCGAACTGGAATTAGGGAAGGAGGGGCGGAGGCGAGCGGCATCGCCATGATGAGATATGATTGAGGGGGAGGAGAAGAAGACATAACTGCACAAAGAGCTAGTGTAATTAAAGCTAGCCAGAAACTAGACAGTTCATTTAACTCATCCCTATGAAGTCCGGTTGAAAAGCTTGTGGCCGGAGAACTTACCGGAGAATGGAGTTCGCAGTGGCCGGAGAACTGATGATGAACACGGTGCGACAGTGATGCTGTGGCGAAGCTCCGACGAGGTTCCGTCACGGCAGTGCGAGTAGCTCGGAGGAGGCACTAGAGTGAAAGCAACGTAAGGGGAGAATGAGAGATTTAGAGAAGTTCAACTTTGTGGCGGTGAAATTTATAGCAGGGAAATGAGATTCGCGCTCCACATCCTGTGGTCGGAACGCAAGCATCGCGCCGTTGGATGAGTGACACGTGTCCAAAACCCTAGAGATAAAATAGGCAAAGAAATTAATTTACCATTGGATTGCCCGAAATTGGAGACTAGGTAGGCAGAACTATTTGATCTTCTTAGAGGATCCGGGAAAATCTGAGGTACTTAGTTCAAAATCTACGAGGTGGTTATCCGGAGATCAATTTTGAAAATTTGGTCAATGGATGAAGTCCCATGGAAGAAAAGACTTTCCGGCAAAGAAGCTGGAAAGATTTTCTTTTTTGAAGTTGGAGTGTTTCAAGATTTCCAAGACTTCCGGAAGCTAGCCGGAGATTTTAGAGGCACGAGCAAGACGGAACATATGGTGAACCTCGGAGAACTCTGGAGCTATTGTTGTGGGTATACTTCATAGGTGTACCATTGACAGTCCCTAGATCCGGCAAGCCCCGGTGACCCACAGATGTTGGTAGTGGCTTACAGCCCACCGGGCGGCCCAGTTGCTGTTGATCAAGATGGAAGAAGTCCAGCCCAGGAACAAGGAGCCGGATCTAGCCCGACTTGTGCCAAGAGTCGGATCCGGCAAAGCCCATTAAGGTAGCTGGATCCAGTACGACAAGTTAGGTATAGGCGGATCCTTGACGTGCACGACAATGTAATGTTCCGTAGTTAGGCAAGTTTGTATTCCGACTAAGACTCTCCTTGTAAACCCTAGATCCTGGCGCCTTTATAAGCCGAATCCCGGGAGCCCTAGAGGTACAACCACAACTCATTGTAACAACGCGAAAGTGCCCAGATAATTTCAGACAAGCAGCAGTAGGCCCTGCCTCCGAGCAGCGTGTTCCGAATCTGGGTAAACCGCGTACCACCGTAATGGCTCTCCACCCTATGGCCCCTACTTCTTACCCCTTTGTGAGGATCCCTTGATGTCTACGCCCCCTCCTTTTCCTGTAGACAGTGTTGGGCCTCCAAGAGCAGAGGTTTGTAGAACAGCAGCAAGTTTCCCTTAAGTGGATCACCCAAGGTTTATCGATCTCAGGGAGGAAGAGGTCAAAGATATCCCTCTCATGCAACCCTGCAACCACAAAGCAAGAAGTCTCTTGTGTCCCCAACACACCTAGTAGGTGCACTAGTTCGGCGAAGAGATAGTGAAATACAGGTGGTATGAATAAGTAGCAACGGCACCAGAAAAGTGCTTTGCCCAGGACAGTAAACAAGCAGTAGTAACGCAGCAGTAGTAACGCAGCAGTAGTAACGCAGTAAAACAGTAAACAAGCAGCGATAGCAGTATTTAGGAACAAGGCCTAGGGATCATACTTTCACTAGTGGACACTCTCAACTTTGATCACATAACAGAATAGATAAATGCATACTCTACACTCTCTTGTTGGATGATGAACACCACTAATTGCGTAGGATTACACGAACCCTCAATGCCGGAGTTAACAAGCTCCACAATATTCAATGTTCATATTTAAATAACCTTAGAGTGCATTGATACGTCTCCGACGTATCGCTAATTTCTTATGTTCCATGCCACATTATTGATGTTATCTACATGTTTTATGCACACTTTATGTCATATTCGTGCATTTTCTGGAACTAACCTATTAACAAGATGCCGAAGTGCCAGTTCCTGTTTTCTGCTGTTTTTGGTTTCAGAAATCCTAGTAACGAAATATTCTCGGAATCGGACGAAATCAACGCCCAAGTTCCTATTTTCATCGGAAGCATCCAGAACACCCGGGAAGGACCCGAGGGGGGGCACTGGGCCCCCAGACCATAGGCCGGCGCGGCCCAGGCCCTGGCCGCGCCGCCCTATGGTGTCGTCGCCCCTTCGACCCTCCTGCGCCGCCTCTTCGCCTATATAAAGCCCCTGGATCGAAAACCCTGATACCAATTGACGAAACTCCAGAAAGACTCCAGGGGCGCCGCCACCGTCGTGAAACTCCAATTCGGGGGACAGAACTCTCTGTTCCGGCACCCTGCCGGACGGGGAATTGCCCCCGGAGCCATCTCCACCGCCGTCTTCACCGCCATCTTCACCGCCATCGCTGCCTCCATGATGAGGAGGGAGTAATCCACCCCCGAGGCTGAGGGCTCCGCTGTAGCTATGTGGTTCATCTCTCTCCCATGTACCTCAATACAATAATCTCATGAGCTGCTTTACATGATTGAGATTCATATGAGTTTTGTATCACTACTATCTATGTGCTACTCTAGCAAAGTTATTAAAGTAGTTCTATTCCTCCTGCACGTGTGTAAAGGTGACAGTGTGTGCACCGTGTTAGTACTTGGTTTATGCTATGATCATGATCTCTTGTAGATTGCGAAGTTAACTATTGCTATGATAATATTGATGTGATCTATTCCTCCTACATATGCATGAATGTGACTGTGTGCATGCTATGTTAGTACTTGGTTTAGTCTTTTGATCTATCTTACACTAAAGGTTACTAAAATATGAGCATTATTGTGGAGCTTGTTAACTCTGGCATTGAGGGTTCGTGTAATCCTACGCAATGTGTTCATCATCCAACAAAAGTGTAGAGTATGCATTTATCTATTCTGTTATGTGATCAATGTTGAGAGTGTCCACTAGTGAAAGTGTAATCCCTAGGCCTTGTTCCTAAATATCGCTATCGCTGCTTGTTTCTTGTTTCTTTGCGTTACTCTTTGCTGCAATACTACCACCATCAACTACACGCCCGGCAAGCTATTTTACGCACCGTTGCTCTTGCTCATACTTATTTATACCACCTGTATTTCACTATCTCTTCGCCGAACTAGTGCACCTATTAGGTGTGTTGGGGACACAAGAGACTTCTTGCTTTGTGGTTGCAGGGTTGCATGAGAGGGATATCTTTGACCTCTTCCTCCCTGAGTTCGATAAACCTTGGGTGATCCACTTAAGGGAAAACTTGCTGCTGTTCTACAAACCTCTGCTCTTGGAGGCCCAACACTGTCTACAGGAAAGGAGGGGGAACGTAGACATCAAGCTATTTTCTGGCGCCGTTGCCGGGGAGGAAAGGTAAAAGGTACTCACACTCCGGACCTCGGCTACTAAGCTATTTCCCGGCGCTGTAAGTACTCGAAGCTATTTCCTTTAGATCCTGCAATTGCATCTTTTTGTTTCTTGTTTACACTAGTTTGGCATAATGGACAAGAATGAGCTTCTATTTCTGTTTCCTGATTTAAAACATGGATTGTTTGATGCGAGAATTAAAAAACCTATGGAATCTTATTTGCATGCTGGTAGTAATATTAGTATGAACGCTTTGAACACCATTGTTGATAATAATATAGAAAGTTCTAAGCTTGGGGAAGCTGGTTTTCATGATCTTTTTAGTCCCCCAAGCATTGAGGAGAAAATTTTCTTTGATGATACTTTGCCTCCCATATATGATGATTATAATGATAGTGGTCTTTTGGTGCCACCTACTATGGAGAGTAAATTTGATTATGATTACAATATGCCTCCTATATTTGATGATGAGAATAATAATGATAGCTACTTTGTTGAATTTGCTCCCGCTTCAACTAATAAAATTGATTATGCTTATGTGGAGAGTAATTATTTTATGCATGAGACTCATGATAAGAATGCTTTATGTGATAGTTATATTGTTGAGTTTGCTCATGTTGCTACTGAAAGTTATTATGAGAGAGGAAAATATGGTTGTAGAAATTTTCATGTTACTAAAATACCTCTCTATGTGCTGAAATTTTTGAAGCTACACTTGTTTTATCTTACTATGCTTGTTACTTTGCTCTTCATGAACTTGTTTATTTACAAGATTCCTTTGCATAGGAAGCATGTTAGACTTAAATGTGTTTTGAATTTGCCTCTTGATGCTCTCTTTTGCTTCAACTACTATTTCTTGCGAGTGCATCATTAAAACTGCTGAGCCCATCTTAATGGCTATAAAGAAAAGAACTTCTTGGGAGATAACCCATGTGTTATTTTGCTACAGTACTTTGGTTTATATTTGTGTCTTGGAAGTTGTTTACTACTGTAGCAACCTCTCCTTATCTTAGTTTTGTGTTTGGTTGTGCCAAGTGAAGCCTCTAATCGAAGGTTGATACTAGATTTGGATTTCTGCGCAGAAACAGATTTCTATCTGTCACGAATCTGGGCTGTTTTCTCTGTAGAAAAATCAGAAAAATATGCCAATTTACGTGCGTGTTCCTCAGATATGTACGCAACTTTCATTAGTTTTGAGTTTTCTGATTTGAGCAACGGAAGTACTTATTAAAAATTCGTCTTTACGGACTGTTCTGTTTTGACAGATTCTGCCTTTTATTTCGCATTGCTTCTTTCGCTGTGTTGGGTGGATTTCTTTGTTCCATTACCTTCCAGTAGCTTTGAGCAATGTCCAGAAGTGTTAAGAATGATTGTGTCACCTCTGAACATGTGAGTTTTTGATTATGTACTAACCCCTCTAATGAAGTTTATGAGAAGTTTGGTGTGAAGGAAGTTTTCAAGGGTCAAGAGAGGAGGATGATATACTATGATCAAGAAGAGTGAAAAGTCTAAGCTTGGGGATGCCCCGGTGGTTCATCCCTGCATATTTCAAGAAGACTCAAGCGTCTAAGCTTGGGGATGCCCAAGGCATCCCCTTCTTCATCGACAAATTATCAGGTTCCTTCTCTTGAAACTATATTTTTATTCGGTCACATCTTATGTGCTTTGCTTGGAGCGTCGGTTTGTTTTTGTTTTTGTTTTGTTTGAATAAATTGGATTACATCATGCTTGTGTGGGAGAGAGACACGCTCCGCTGGTTCGTATGAACACATGTGTTCTTAGCTCATAATATTCATGGCGACGTTTTCTTCTTCGTTAAATTGTTATATGGTTGGAATTGGAAAATGATACATGTAGTAATTGCTATTAATGTCTTGGGTAATGTGATACTTGGCAATTGTTGTGCTCATGTTTAAGCTCTTGCATCATATACTTTGCACCCATTAATGAAGAAATACATAGAGCATGCTAAAATTTGGTTTGCATATTTGGTTTCTCTAAGGTCTAGATAATTTCTAGTATTGAGTTTGAACAACAAGGAAGACGGTGTAGAGTCTTATAATGCTTTCAATATGTCTTTTATGTGAGTTTTGCTGCACCGGTTCATCCTTGTGTTTGTTTCAAATAACCTTGCTAGCCTAAACCTTGTATCGAGAGGGAATACTTCTCATGCATCCAAATACTTGAGCCAACCACTATGCCATTTGTGTCCACCATACCTACCTACTACATGGTATTTCTCCGCCATTCCAAAGTAAATTGCTTGAGTGCTACCTTTAAACAATTCAAAATTTATCACCTCTGATTTGTGTCAATATTTTATAGCTCATGAGGAAGTATGTGGTGTTTATCTTTCAATCTTGTTGGGCAACTTTCACCAATGGACTAGTGGCTTCATCCGCTTATCCAATAATTTTGCAAAAAGAGCTGGCAATGGGATTCCCAGTCCCAAATTAATTAACAAAAATAGACACTCCTCCATGGTATGTGATTGTTGGACGGCACCCGAAGGATTCGGTTAGCCATGGCTTGAGTAAGCAAAGGTTGGGAGGAGTGTCATCATAATAAAACTAAAATAAAAAGGCACTCCTTCATGGTATGAGATTGTTGGCAGGCACCCGAGGATTCGGTTAGCCATGGTTTGTGAAAGAAAGGTTGGAAGGAGTGCCATCCAAAATAAAATAAAATGGGAGCCGCTCTTTGAAGGTTTGTCTGGCAAGGGGGTTAGAGTACCCGCTACCATTCGTTGACAACAACATACACCTCTCAAAACTTTATTTTTATGCTCTCTATATGTTTTCAAAATCAAAGCTCTAGCACAAATATAGCAATCGATGCTTTTCCTCTATGGAGGACCATTCTTTTACTTTCAATGTTGAGTCAGTTCACCTATTTCTCTCCACCTCAAGAAGCAAACACTTGTGTGAACTGTGCATTGATTCCTACATATTTGCTTATTGCACTTGTTATATTACTCTATGTTGACAATATCCATGAGATATACATGTTACAAGTTGAAAGCAACCGCTGAAACTTAATCTTCTTTTGTGTTGTTTCAATGCTTTTACTTTGAATTATTGCTTTATCAGTTAACTCTTATGCAAGACTTATTGATGCTTGTCTTGAAGTGCTATTCATGAAAAAGTCTTTGCTTTATGATTCACTTGTTTACTTATGTCATATACATTGTTTTGATCGCTGCATTCACTACATATGCTTTACAAATAGTATGATCAAGATTATGATGGCATGTCACTCCAGAAATTATCTGTGTTATCGTTTTACCTGCTCGGGACGAGCAGAACTAAGCTTGGGGATGCTGATACGTCTCCGACGTATCGATAATTTCTTATGTTCCATGCCACATTATTGATGTTATCTACATGTTTTATGCACACTTTATGTCATATTCGTGCATTTTTACGGAACTAACCTATTAACAAGATGCCGAAGTGCAGTTCTGTTTCTGCTGTTTTTGGTTTCGAAATCCTAGTAACGAAATATTCTCGGAATCGGACGAAATCAACGCCCAAGTTCCTATTTTCACCGGAAGCATCCAGAACACCGGGAAGGACCTGAGGGGGGGCACTGGGCCCCCAGACCATAGGCCGGCGCGGCCCAGGCCCTGGCCGCGCCGCCCTATGGTGTCGTCGCCCCTTCGACCCTCCTGCGCCGCCTCTTCGCCTATATAAAGCCCCTGGATCGAAAACCCTGATACCAATTGACGAAACTCCAGAAAGACTCCAGGGGCGCCGCCACCGTCGCGAAACTCCAATTCGGGGGACAGAACTCTCTGTTCCGGCACCCTGCCGAACGGGGAATTGCCCCCGGAGCCATCTCCACCGCCGTCTTCACCGCCATCTTCACCGCCATCGCTGCCTCCATGATGAGGAGGGAGTAATCCACCCCCGAGGCTGAGGGATCCGCTGTAGCTATGTGGTTCATCTCTCTCCCATGTACCTCAATACAATAATCTCATGAGCTGCTTTACATGATTGAGATTCATATGAGTTTTGTATCACTACTATCTATGTGCTACTCTAGCAAAGTTATTAAAGTAGTTCTATTCCTCCTGCACGTGTGTAAAGGTGACAGTGTGTGCACCGTGTTAGTACTTGGTTTATGCTATGATCATGATCTCTTGTAGATTGCGAAGTTAACTATTGCTATGATAATATTGATGTGATCTATTCCTCCTACATATGCATGAAGGTGACAGTGTGCATGCTATGTTAGTACTTGGTTTAGTCTTTTGATCTATCTTACACTAAAGGTTACTAAAATATGAGCATTATTGTGGAGCTTGTTAACTCCGGCATTGAGGGTTCGTGTAATCCTACGCAATGTGTTCATCATCCAACAAAAGTGTAGAGTATGCATTTATCTATTCTGTTATGTGATCAATGTTGAGAGTGTCCACTAGTGAAAGTGTAATCCCTAGGCCTTGTTCCTAAATACTGCTATCGCTGCTTGTTTCTTGTTTTTCTTGCGTTACTACTGCTGCAATACTACCACCATCAACTACACGCCAGCAAGCTATTTTCTGGCACCGTTGCTACTGCTCATACTTATTTATACCACCTGTATTTCACTATCTATTCGCCGAACTAGTGCACCTATTAGGTGTGTTGGGGACACAAGAGACTTCTTGCTTTGTGGTTGCAGGGTTGCATGAGAGGGATATCTTTGACCTCTTCCTCCCTGAGTTCGATAAACCTTGGGTGATCTACTTAAGGGAAAACTTGCTGCTGTTCTACAAACCTCTGCTCTTGGAGGCCCAACACTGTCTACAGGAAAGGAGGGGGAACGTAGACATCATGCATGAAAGATCAACACGACTAAACCAAGTACTAACATAGCATGCACACTGTCACCTTCACACTATGTAGGAGGAATAGATCACATCAATACCATCATAGCAATAGTTAACTTCATAATCTACAAGAGATCACAATCATAGCATACGCCAAGTACTAACACGGGGCACACACTGTCACCATTACACCGTGCAGGAGGAATAAAACTACTTTAATAACATCACTAGAGTAGCACATAGATAAATTGTGATACAAAACACATTGCAATCATAAAGAGATATAAATAAGCACTTCACTATGCCATTCATAACAGTGAATAAGTATTCTGTGAAATATAGCCTAAGAGACCCACACGGTGCACACACTGTCACCTTTACACACGTGGGACAAGGAGTCTCCGGAGATCACATAAGTAAAATTCACTTGACTAGCATAACGACATCTAGATTACAAGCATCATCATATGAATCTCAATCATGTAAGGCAGCTCATGAGATTATTGTATTGAAGTACATAGGAGAGAGATGAACCACATAGCTACCGGTACAGCCCCGAGCCTCGATGGAGAACTACTCCCTCCTCATGGGAGACAGCAGCGTTGATGGAGATGGCGGTGGTGTTGATGGAGGAGCCTTCCGGGGGCACTTCCCCGTCCCGGCGGCGTGCCGGAACAGAGACTCCTGTCCCCCAGATCTTGGCTTCGCGATGGCGGCGGCTCTGGATGGTTTCTCGTACCGTGGCTTTTTCGTATCGAGGTTTTAGGTCGAGGGGGCTTAAATAGGCGAAGAGGCGGCGTCAGAAGGTCAACGAGGCGACGACACCATAGGGGGGCGCGGGCCACCCCCAGGCCGCGCCGGCCTATGGTCTGGTGGGCCTGTGGCCCCCCTCTGACGGTTCTCGGGTGTTCTGGAAGCTTCGTGGAAAAATAGGATGCTGGGCGTTGATTTCGTCCGATTCCGAGAATATTTCCTTACTAGGATTTCTGAAACCAAAAACAGCAGAAAACAGGAACTGGCACTTCGGCATCTCGTCAATAGGTTAGTTCCGGAAAACGCATAAATATGACATAAAGTATGCATAAAACATGTAGATATTATCAATAATGTGGCATGGAACATAAGAAATTATCGATACGTCGGAGACGTATCAGCATCCCCAAGCTTAGTTCCTGCTCGTCCCGAGCAGGTAAACGATAAACAAAGATAATTTCTGGAGTGACATGCCATCATAACCTTGATCATACTATTTGTAAGCATATGTAGTGAATGCAGCGATCAAAACAATGTAAATGACATGAGTAAACAAATGAATCATATAGCAAAGACTTTTCATGAATAGTACTTCAAGACAAGCATCAATAAGTCTTGCATAAGAGTTAACTCATAAAGCAATAATTCAAAGTAAAGACATTGAAGCAACACAAAGGAAGATGAAGTTTCAGCGGGTGCTTTCAACTTATAACATGTATATCTCATGGATATTGCCAATGCAAAGTAATATAACAAGTGCAATATGCAAGTATGTAGGAATCAATGCACAGTTCACACAAGTGTTTGCTTCTTGAGATGGAGAGAAATAGGTGAACTGACTCAACATAAAATTAAAAGAATGGTCCTTCAAAGAGGAAAGCATCGATTGCTATATTTGTGCTAGAGCTTTGGTTTTGAAAACATAAAGAGAGCATAAAAGTAAAGTTTTGAGAGGTGTATGTTGTTGTCAATGAATGGTAGCGGGTACTCTAACCCCCTTGCCAGACAAACCTTCAAAGAGCGGCTCCCATTTTATTTTACTTTTGTGTGGCACTCCTTCCAACCTTTCTTTCACAAACCATGGCTAACCGAATCCTCGGGTGCCTGCCAACAATCTCATACCATGAAGGAGTGCCTTTTTATTTTAGTTTTATTATGATGACACTCCTCCCCACCTTTGCTTTCTCAAGCCATGGCTAACCGAATCCTTCAGGTGCCGTCCAACAATCACATACCATGGAGGAGTGTCTATTTAAGTTAATTAATTTGGGACTGGGAATCCCATTGCCAGCTCTTTTTGCAAAATTATTGGATAAGCGGATGAAGCCACTAGTCCATTGGTGAAAGTTGCCCAACAAGATTGAAAGATAAACACCACATACTTCCTCATGAGCTATAAAACATTGACACAAATCAGAGGTGATAAATTTTGAATTGTTTAAAGGTAGCACTCAAGCAATTTACTTTGGAATGGCGGAGAAATACCATGTAGTAGGTAGGTATGGTGGACACAAATGGCATAGTGGTTGGCTCAAGGATTTGGATGCATGAGAAGTATCCCCTCTCGATGCAAGGTTTTAGGCTAGCAAGGTTATTTGAAGCAAACACAAGTATGAACTAGTACAACAAAACTTACATAAAAGACATATTACAAGCATTATAAGACTATACATTGCCTTCCTTGTTGTTCAAACACCTTACTAGAAATTATCTAGACCTTAGAGAGACCAATTATGCAAACCAAATTTTAGCAAGCTCTATGTATTCTTCTCTAATAGGTGCAAAGTATATGATGCAAGAGCTTAAACATGAGCACAACAATTGCCAAGTATCAAATTATCCAAGACATTCTACCAATTACTACATGTAGCATTTTCCGTTTCCAACCATATAATAATTAACGAAGCAGTTTCAACCTTCGCCATGAAAATTAAAAGCTAAGAACACATGTGTTCATATGAACCAGCGGAGCGTGTCTCTCTCCCACACAAGCATTTATTCAAACAAAAACAAAAACAAAAGCACACAGACGCTCCAAGTAAAGTACATAAGATGTGACCGAATAAAAATATAGTTTCAGGGGAGGAACCTGATAATTTGTCGATGAAGAAGGGGATGCCTTGGGCATCCCCAATCTTAGATGCTTGAGTCTTCTTGAAATATGCAGGGATGAACCACCGGGGCATCCCCAAGCTTAGACTTTTCACTCTTCTTGATCGCATTGTATCATCCTCCTATCTTGACCCTTGAAAACTTCCTTCACACCAAACTCAAAACAACTCATTAGAGGGTTAGTGCATAATCAAAAATTCACATGTTCAGAGGTGACACAATCATTCTTAACACTTCTGGACATTGCTCAAAGCTACTGGAAGTCAATGGAACAAAGAAATCCATCCCACATAGCAAAAGAAGCAATGCGAAATAAAAGGCAGAATCTGTCAAAACAGAACAGTCAGTAAAGACGAATTTTATTGAGGCACCAGACTTGCTCAAATGAAAATGCTCAAATTGAATGAAAGTTGCGTACATATCTGAGGATCACTCACGTAAATTGGCATAATTTTTTGAGTTACCTACAGAGAATTTTGCCCAGATTCGTGACAGCAAAGAAATCTGTTTCTGCGCAGTAATCCAAATCTAGTATGAACCTTGCTATCAAAGACTTTACTTGGCACAACAAAACACAAAACTAAGATAAGTAGAGGTTGCTACAGTAGTAAACAACTTCCAAGACACAAATATAAAATAAAGTACTGTAGCAAAATAAACACATGGGTTATCTCCCAAGAAGTTCTTTCTTTATAGCCATTAAGATGGGCTCAGCAGATTTAACGATGCACTCGCAAGAAATAGTATTTGAAGCAAAAGAGAGCATCAAGAGGCAAATTCAAAACACATTTAAGTCTAACATGCTTCCTATGAAAAGGAATCTTGTAAATAAACAAGTTCAAGAAGCATAATGCAACAAGCATAGAAAGATAAAACAAGTGTAGCTTCAAAATTTTAAGCATATAGAGAGGTATTTTAGTAACATGAAAATTTCTACAACCATATTTTCCTCTCTCATAATAATATTCAGTAGCATCATGAGCAAACTCAACAATATAACTATCACATAAAGCATTCTTATCATGAGTCTCATGCATAAAGTTATTACTACCCACATAAGCATAATCAATTTTATTAGTTGTAGTGGGATCAAATTCAACAAAGTAGCTATCGTCAAATATAGGAGGCATATTGTATTCATAATCAAATTTATCCTCCACAACAGGTGGCAACAAAAGACCACTATCATTATAATCATCATAAATAGGAGGCAAAGTATCACCAAAGTAAATTTCCTCCTCAATGCTTGGGGGACTAAAAAGATCATGCTCATCAAAACCAGCTTCCCCAAGCTTAGAATTTTCCATAGCATTAGCAACAATAGTGTTCAAAGCATTCATATTAATAACATTCCCATTAGCATGCATATAAAGTTCCATGGGTTTTTTAATTCTCTCTTCAAACACATCATGTCCTAATTCAAGATAAAGTTCATAAAGATCTCTCATATTTTTGTTGTTTTCCATTATGCCTTACTAGTGTAAACAAGAAACAAAAAGTTGCAATTGCAGGATCTAAAGGAAATAGCTTCGAGCACACACACAATGGCGCCAGAAAATGCATTACACAGGGACCGGAGTATGAGTGCCTTTTACCTTTCCTCCCCGGCAACGGCGCCAGAAAATAGCTTGATGTCTACGCCCCCTCCTTTTCCTGTAGACAGTGTTGGGCCTCCAAGAGCAGAGGTTTGTAGAACAGCAGCAAGTTTCCCTTAAGTGGATCACCCAACGTTTATCGATCTCAGGGAGGAAGAGGTCAAAGATATCCCTCTCATGCAACCCTGCAACCACAAAGCAAGAAGTCTCTTGTGTCCCCAACACACCTAGTAGGTGCACTAGTTCGGCGAAGAGATAGTGAAATACAGGTGGTATGAATAAGTAGCAACGGCACCAGAAAAGTGCTTTGCCCAGGACAGTAAACAAGCATTAGTAACGCAGCAGTAGTAACGCAGTAAAACAGTAAACAAGCAGCGATAGCAGTATTTAGGAACAAGGCCTAGGGATCATACTTTCACTAGTGGACACTCTCAACTTTGATCACATAACAGAATAGATAAATGCATACTCTACACTCTCTTGTTGGATGATGAACACCACTAATTACGTAGGATTACACGAACCCTCAATGCCGGAGTTAACAAGCTCCACAATATTCAATGTTCATATTTAAATAACCTTAGAGTGCATGAAAGATCAACACGACTAAACCAAGTACTAACATAGCATGCACACTGTCACCTTCACACTATGTAGGAGGAATAGATCACATCAATACCATCATAGCAATAGTTAACTTCATAATCTACAAGAGATCACAATCATAGCATACGCCAAGTACTAACACGGGGCACACACTGTCACCATTACACCGTGCAGGAGGAATAAAACTACTTTAATAACATCACTAGAGTAGCACATAGATAAATTGTGATACAAAACACATTGCAATCATAAAGAGATATAAATAAGCACTTCACTATGCCATTCATAACAGTGAATAAGTATTCTGTGAAATATAGCCTAAGAGACCCACACGGTGCACACACTGTCACCTTTACACACGTGGGACAAGGAGTCTCCGGAGATCACATAAGTAAAATTCACTTGACTAGCATAACGACATCTAGATTACAAGCATCATAATATGAATCTCAATCATGTAAGGCAGCTAATGAGATTATTGTATTGAAGTACATAGGAGAGAGATGAACCACATAGCTACCGGTACAGCCCCGAGCCTCGATGGAGAACTACTCCCTCCTCATGGGAGACAGCGGCATTGATGGAGATGGCGGTGGTGTTGATGGAGGAGCCTTCCGGGGGCACTTCCCCGTCCCGGCGGCGTGCCGGAACAGAGACTCCTGTCCCCCAGATCTTGGCTTCGCGATGGCGGCGGCTCTGGATGGTTTCTCGTACCGTGGCTTTTTCGTATCGAGGTTTTAGGTCGAGGGGGCTTAAATAGGCGAAGAGGCGGCGTCAGAATGTCAACGAGGCGACGACACCATAGTGGGGCGCGGGCCACCCCCAGGCCGCGCCGGCCTATGGTCTGGTGGGCCTGTGGCCCCCCTCTGACGGTTCTCGGGTGTTCTGGAAGCTTCGTGGAAAAATAGGATGCTGGGCGTTGATTTCGTCCGATTCCGAGAATACTTCCTTACTAGGATTTCTGAAACCAAAAACAGCAGAAAACAGGAACTGGCACTTCGGCATCTCGTCAATAGGTTAGTTCCGGAAAACGCATAAATATGACATAAAGTATGCATAAAACATGTAGATATCATCAATAATGTGGCATGGAACATAAGAAATTATCGATACGTCGGAGACGTATCATCCCTCCTCATCGAATAGGCAACGGCAACTGGGGAGGCCGCATGGCAGTGCACAAACATGGACTCGTAGTACCACAGGAGGGAGTCGAAGGGGGAGATGAGCGAGTGCTATATTTCACTCAGTGTGAGAGTTTTAGGACCCCCCCCCCCCCCATGGACAATCCATGGGTGGGCTCGACCTAGTTCGCTCCGCATGGACTTTTTCTCGATTTTGCTATTTCATTTTGTTGTTTGCTATTTTTTCCATTTTTTCTTGTTCTTTCTTTTCTCTTTTCTTCCTGTTACTCCCTCTGATTCGTATTACTTGTTGATAGTATGGATGTATCTAAAACTAATATGTGTCTAGATATATCCATAATAGAGATAATTAATACGGATCAGAGGGAGTATTTTTCCCTATTTTCCATGAAATAAATTTTAAAAGTTGAACCTTTTTATTACCAAGGGAACATTTTTAAAATTTAAACCTTTTCTTGCTTGATGAACAATTTTTTAAAATCATGAATTATTTTAAGAAACTTTACTATCATGTGAACATTTTTAAATCTTCGAATAAGTTTGATCCCCGGATAATTTTTCAAAATCATTTTTTAGAAACTTTATTAACTTTTGAATATTTTTTAGTAGATGAACAATTCTTTGAAATCATATTTTTGAAACTTTATTAACCCTGAACAATTTTAAATTTTAACTTTTTTTCCTAGAGAACTCCTTTTTAAATATGAACCCTTTTTATCCTAGTGCACAATTTTTTAAAAATCGTAATCTTTTTGAAACTTTATTAACTGTGAATTTTTTTAGTTTATAACTTTTTTCCTAGTAGATACTTTTTTCAGTCCGAACCTTTTTAAACCGGTGAACAATTTGAAGTTTGGAGTTTTTTTCTAGTAGTGAACTTTTAAAAAATCTTAACCTTTTTCTTAATAGCATGAACCTTCATCTTATCGTCTTTTTTTTCAAAGCTAGCTCGCTCGCTCGCTTATGTAGATGGTTGATCACTTGATCAGTGATCACCTTTTTTTTTGGCGATTCTTTCCTTAGTCGCTGATGGGCTAGGCCCATCTAGGTGGAGCACGTGAGCGAGGGGTGCTCCTATTGACCGCCTTAAGCGATGATTCCGGACGGTTCCGCTTAGAGAATCCGATGTGCCGGCCTAAGATGGGCTAAGGCCCATGTTACGCACGCTCGCAGCTGAAGCTATACTTTCACAGTAGTGGTGCGCTGCTGGTTTCAAAAAAAAAACAAGTAGTGGTGCGCTGCTGACCTTTACTAAGGTTTCGCTAATTTGTTTTCTTATATTTTCTATATAGTTTAAATAAATGTTTAAATCTAAAAACTGTTTAAATTTGAAAATTGTATTACTCTAAAAAAATTAAATTTAAATTCGTTCAGATTTTGAAATGTTCATATATAAAATTTTCAAATCCAAAAAGTGTTCAAATCTAAAAAATGTTCATATTTTAAAAAATGTTCAAATCTAAAAATGTTCGATTCTGAAAAATGTTTGAATTTAAAAAATGTTTGAATTCAAAAAATGTTCAAATCAAAGAAAACGAATCTAAAAATGTTCGAATTAAAAAATGTTCAAAGTTCAAAAAGGTTCAAAATTTGAGAAATGATCGGATTTAAAAGGATCAAAAGGTGAAAATTCAAATTTGAAAAAGTTTAGGTTGAAAAAAAAAATCAAAAAACTGATAGAAAAATTAGAAAACCACCAACAACCAGAAGAAAAACGCAAAAAAGAAACAAGAGAAAACCGGCTAAAGGGAAGACAAACCAGAAATAAAACACACTCCCTCTCTAAATGGGCCGGCACAGAAATGACTGCCCATGTGCGGAGCATCGTATCCCTCTGACTATAAGCGGAGAATAGGAATTTTCGCGCGGAAACAAAACCTAACGTTGGGTCGCGGGGAGTCGGGGATTTCGGTTGCGCGGGTTGTGGACTGGAAGGAGGACGTCGACATGATTTGGCCCGCACCGGCGCATGGAATGGATGGCCGCATGACTCCAAAGCGGGCCAGATTGCGCGTGTTGTTTTGTTCCCCATCTGAAAGGAGCAGCGCACTGCGCGGCCTGGTATTTCTATTTCATGCCTTAAGCGCGAGATAATCGGTCCGGCATGATCTTTAAACTAGGTCAGGCCTCCACGTAGGTGACTCGTGTGTCGTTGTATGTAGCTTCGATTTCCAAATATCTAAACAGAAATCAAATCGAACGAAAATCAAACCGAACAAAAATCAAAACAGAACAAAACATTCAAAACTGAAAAATATTCAAAAGTAAAATAATGTTCAAAATACGAAAAAGTTTACATTTGAATAAGTTCGAAATTAAAAATGTTCAAAAGTAAAAAAATGTTCAAAATACGAAAAAGTTTACATTTGAAAAAGTTCAAAATTTAAAATGTTAAAAGTTTGAAAAAGTTCAAAAAACATTAAATATAAAATGTTCAAAATCTAGAAAATTTAAAACTAAAAGATGCTCAGAATTGAAAACTGTTCAAAATTAAAAAATTCAATATTAAAAAAAGTTCAAGGAAAATAAAAGTTAAAAATGACTGGAAAAAAGAAAATTATCACCAGAAAAAAACAAAAAATAAAAACAGAAAACCCGGACCAGAAATCCTAGTGTAGAAGAAAAGGCAGGTACAGAAAAACCGGATAATAAACTCTCAACTTGAAACTAGCGTGGACCAACGGAAATCGCAAGCACGAGGCGAAAATAAAAATGGGCCTGGCCCAACAGATATCGCTTCAGGCGGGAGCGATCGCCCGCATTAAGCGGTGAATAGGATTTCGGCCTGAGAGGAGGGAGGCTGAAAGCTATACACACTGTGCAATGCCGGCCGCGTGGGGTTTTTTGAGGAGGGAGGCTGCCTCCTGGAATAGCCTGGCCCGACTAGGGACTTCTGCTCTTGTTTTTGTTTTGACAACTAGGGAGTTCTACATTTCAGGTGTACTTCTGCTAAAAAGAAGCTCTTCACATGGACTTCGGTTTCATCGGATATTTCGGGTACGCTGGAGCAAAAACCGAACCAACCCAAACTAAATTGGATTATCCAAGATTGATGACCGAATTAGATACATAAATGTTGGTTCCAGTTAAATCGGATCTGATTCTAATTACTCCCTCATATTCATATTAATTGACTTAACCTTTATCTAGATACAAATGTATCTATTTTGGTTAAATAGGTCGGCCTATGTTGGTTTGCTTATTCTTTTTTATTTTGTTTTTACTTGTTTTCTCTTATTTATCTATTTTCCTTATACCCATGCTAGGCTACGTGTTCTTTTCATTATTATATTCTTATTTCACTTGTTTCTTCTCTGATTTATGTATTTTACTTATATTTAGGTTTATTTAATTATTCTCCATGTTCAACAAAGGACGTGTCAACTTTGTCTAATTTGGATGCATCTAGACGTTTGAATGTATCTAGACGCAGACAAAGTTGAGAAATTATTTGTTGGACGGAGGGAGTACTATGCATTACAAAAATAAATTTTCATACATTTTCAAAATAAATGTTAGTGTATATGGAAATAAATGTTCATGATTTTCTGAAAAGTTGTTTCACGTATCGCAGAATATACCAAAAGGGGTAAAATAAGAGCTGAGGAAAAGATACTCACATTCATATATTAAATGTTTGCTTAAGTTTTAAAATATGTTCGGATATTTTAGAAGAATTGTTTATGTGTGTCAATTATTTTTATGTTTTCTCAAAACAGATAAATGAAAAAACCTTAACAAATTTAGGCATTGACAAATAATGTTGCCATTCATATGGAAATAAATATTTAAACACGATAACACTAAAGGGGTAAACAACTGCAAAATAAAAAGGGAAAATTTCTTTCTTGTTGGGCCGAGCCCATTACCACAGCCGGAGAGATGTCATACGCCCCTGTGGTAAGTGGGAACAAAATCGTTAGAAACCACTCTTCTAAATGGTTAGTTTCGAGGTCGCTCTCATCGCAACATGCAGCGTAGTTAGGGTGGATGGAAGAAAGAATTAGGGATTCCAGCATTCCATAGTGGAGGTAATGAGGTTAAAAAGAATCTTGTATTTCTAAAAGTGAAAAATCAAACTGAAACATGTTCTGAATTACGAATCTTTTTTCACGTTGAGTCACCGCTGCTATATTTTAAACTAGCTCTTGTGTGGATAGGTTACAGTGAGCTTGTTTTATGATCATGCGTACTTACAAAACTAGTGTACATGTACTTCATGAGTTACCGTCGTGTACTTTACATGTTAGTTTCACACACTTCTCAAGTGTAATGTGCATTGCCAGAAAAAATCTCTTTTTTTTAAAAGAATGAACACAATATTTTATTCAATCAAAATGTTTAGGGAGGTACAAGTAATACCCGGCGTATTCAAAAGCCACACATATATAGCTCCCTCTTGAAGACAGGGTGCATTTGCTAGGTTATGAGCATCGATGTTGGAAATCCGTTGTTCATGTATAAAAGAAATCTTCTGGAAATCTAAAAGAACCTCCTAGAAGAGATTTATCCTGAGCTTGATCTCACGAAGAATAATCAGCGCATATCTTCATGGAACACCCTTCATGTTTTTTGTAACTTCCAGACCGTCTTAAGCAACTTGGGCCCTTTGTACATTACGATTGAGAGTGTTGTGGGTATACTTTATGGGTATATCAACGATGTGGTCTAGATCCGGCAAGTCCGGGTGACCCACAAATGGTGATGGTGGCATATGGCCCATCGGGCGGCCTAGTTGCTGTTGATAGAAGATGGATGAAGTCCAGCCCAGGAACAGGAGCCGGATCTCAACCGATCTATGCAGGTAGTCGGATCCGTGAAGGCCCATGAAGTATCCGAATCCATTACGGCGTATAACGGAAGGTGGACCCTTAACGTGCACGGCAATGTAATATTCCGTAGTTAGGCATCTTGTATTCCGGCTAGGACTCTCCGTGTAAACCCTAGATCCTGACGCCTTTATAAGCCGGATCCCGGGAGCCCTAGAGGCACAACCACAACTCATTGTAACAACGCGAAAGCGCCCAGATAATTCCAAACAAGCAGCAGTAGGCCCTGTCATCGTGCAGGTGTTCCGAAGCTGGGTAAATCGTGTACCACCGTCCCGAGGACTCTCCCTCCGATGGCCCCTACTTCTTCTCCCCCTCGTGAGGATCCCTCCTCCGAGGTATCGTCGAATAGGCTACGACAGTTGGCGCCCACCGTGAGGCCAGCGGCGTCTGGAGGTCGGAACCGGGAGGGTTCCGCCATGGGAAGCTACGACGACTCCATCGCTTTGGGGCGTGTCCTTTACGCCGGGAATTTTCCGATCGTCCCTCAGGACGAGTGCTAGATTCCGGCTAAAACCGACCCCATCAAGCTCTCCATCGTCCCTATCGGTGGCATTCACATCTTCATCGGCGAGACCATCGATTCCGACGGAAACGCCCTGGTAAGTCATGCTGACGCGACCGTCGCTGAGCAGGACGCAGTCGCGAAGATCTGATCTGAGACGCGGGAACTTCCAAAGTAAGATTCCGCCTTAGATCTGGAAATTTCAAAACCCACCCAATCCGCCCTAAGCAGCAAATTACGGTGGAAAACCAATCCTGGGTCTCCCAGGTGTTAGAAAAGCAAAGGTGCCACTCCGTGCACTTCCTCGCACATATCGCAGGAACCGTCCCTCCTCAGGATGGAGCCGGGCCCATGCAGGTTGAAGCTACCGGAGATAGCGATGCTCCGGATCAGCAAGAGGATGCCGGAGACAAAGAAGAATCGATCCTTGGTAACCTAAGCCCAATCTCTGACAATGCTTCCACTATGGACACAGAAGAATACAACCGCCTTACGAATGAGTTGGAGGATGAGGAGAAGTCGGATTAGTGTTTCCAATAGTAAACAACAGCCGAGACCCCTAGAATAAATCATTAATGCCACGACACACCACATCAACCGCTCCTCTATCACCCTCACGAGCTAAACATGCATCCACATTAATTTAAATAAAACCATCACATGGAGGGATCCACTTTCTCTTCTCATGTTCATGTCTCCTAGGAAGATTCTTTCGACTCGAACCAACAACGGAAACTTCCATCTCCTAGAGGTATATATTGACAAAACACATAGTTAAAGGAGGACTCTAAAATTCATTGTCATGGACAACCCATTAGCCCTCCTTTGAGCCCACTAGATCGCCCACATCACTGCCAAAACCATTGCTAGATCATTCTTGGCATGAAGTATCGAACAACAAGAATATCATAACCTAGCATATTGAAATTGTTTACAAACCATATGCTTCGTGAGCTCTTCGTCCACAAGGGCACAAACACTTCCAGTCGTATAGTAGTTTATCAATGTGTGACGCCATGAGTCCTCCGCATAATTGTAGGTTGAACATATATTTGTTGTAGCCATATTCTTCCTCATCCAACCATCCCCACTTGGTAAGGATGTATGATACAATGTCGAAGAAAATACACACACCTTAGACAGGACTTTCACTTTCCAGAGTTCTGCCCACGATTTTTGGATATCTTGAGCATTTGAACAACCTGACCGATGCTCGAGCCAATCCTTGCTTGTTATTTCCCACGAGCATACGATGTGAACTGTATAGACTCCATTCTTTCCACAATGCTAGGACCAAAGAGTGCAAGATGCTTCTTATTTCCCACGAGCATACGCTTGCACTCTGGTACTTAAAGGAATATTCATTATAACTTTGGATATCCTATATAGTTCCTGGATGTATATGAACCCGTTGCTAGGAAAACATATTTTCGAAGGTCAAACAATTCTGCAAAACTTGTGTGTACACCCAAACATTTTATGTTCGCACACAAAGATTCAGGGAAAAAAACATTTTTTGTGGGTTGTGGCAATTATTTTTCAATGCTCCAATATGACTAGCTAGTCAAGAATTTTTAAAATCATTTTTACACAGGCCACATAAAATGTTTTTTTCCAAAAACTTTTGTGTATGAACATAACGTATGTGTGTGTACATGCCAAATATTTTTTTGGAGTGCATTTTTTTATATACACCTAGGAACCAAAACACCATCTCTTCGTTTTACATGGCTATAAAAAGGTCTCGAACACTACAATTCCTGAAGAGTACACGGTCCCTTAGCACACATGTGCTCCCTTCGTTCTGTAATTCTTGTTGCAGATTTGAATATATCTAGACATATTTTATGCATAGATACATGCAAATAAGGGACACAAATTATACAATGGAGGGAGTATGTATACCCAGGGCCGGCCCTAGGGGGGGCGGGAGGGGCGGCCGCCCCGGGCCCCTGGGACCAAGGGGCCCCTTCTAGGTATGCATACGCGGCAGGGGAGGAGCTTGGAGCTAGTGTGGCGGGCTGGCGGCGGCGGGGCGCCATTAGAGACGCTCGAGTTCTTTCCTTCGGTCTGTTCAGGGAGACGAGGACAGCGTTACCTCTTTCCATTGGGCTGGAACATGGGCTTTTTGATTCGTTAGTACAGGCCTTTTCTGTTTTGTTAGCTTTCTGCTGAAAACAAAACTACGATGTGATTAAGTATCCGCTCAGAAAAACAAAATTCTCCGCTTAAAGATAAACTTGCCACAATAACGTTTCATGGCTCGTTGCACAACACACAATAAGCACATTTCCAATTCTATTTCCCCCTTCCAAAAAAACCTATTCTTCTCACGTCGATTGTTCTAGCCGTTGCAAAAGGTAGAAGACCCAAACCTGCTATGATAAGCACAACCAGCGCCTAACATGCTGGGTGTTAATTAGAGGTCATTGTCACACACAAGGCGAATAATAGATGGTTCACCGCCCGATGGGCTGTGCTGAAAACAACTAGAAGATGTGATCTAAACAACAACAAAAATGCATCTAATTATTCATATGTTATTGATATACCATCACCGGCTCTCATACGGCCACACCACAAGAAAACCTTATTGCGCCCACTAGCCACTGCGACGGTATTACTCGAGTCAAAGTTAATAATTAGTCACAATGATACTGATATGGCATCATGAAATGTAGGGGTCATGATCTTTCGGGTCTCGCTAATATTCTGCAGCAGTTTGGAGAGGTTACGGGGCTGGTGACTAATGTCGCAAAAAGCTCCATCGCCCCCATCCAATGCGCTGACATAAATCTAGCGGAAATCTTGATCCACTTCCCAGCTGCAACTGCATCTTTCCCCATAAAATATCTGGGATTGCCTCTCTCTCTTGGGCGGCTAAAACGGGCGGATCTTCAACCTTACATTGATAAAGCGGTGGCGCGCTTAAACCCATGGAAGGGAAGGTTCCTCAACCGCGCCGGCTGCACCGCCTTTGTCAAATCGGTGCTTTCCTCTATGCCTATATTTCTACTGACAGCCCTAAAAGCAGACAAAGGCATCTTGAAGGCTTTTGCGAAAATCAGCCGCGGCATGCTGTGGGCATGCAAGGAGGCGGTAAGTGGGGGTAGATGGAAGGTCAACTGGCAGAAAATCTGCCGTCCCAAGGAGCTTGGAGGTCTCGGGATCCTGGACCTGGAGAAATTCTCTCGTGCCTTGAGGCTTCGATGGCTTTGGTATGAATGGACAGCACCGGAAAAACCGTGGGTGGGTTCGGAAACGCCAAATGACGCCTCCGACCTGGATCTTTTCAACGCTGCAACCCGGGTCACGATTGGCAACGGTGCTAAAGCTTCCTTTTGGTCATCTTCCTGGCTCAATGGAGCCCCTCCTAAGGATGTTGCCCCTCTGATCTTTAAGGTATCTAAAAGGAAGAACAGGACTGTTCGCGACGCCCTGGACGGACAGAATTGGGTGGCCGACATTGCGGTCGAGACCTTTACCGTGGAGCACATGGAACAGTACATCCGCCTTTGGGACCTTATCGCGAACGTCAATCTTAATCCCGAGGCCGAGGATGCCATAACCTGGACTCTAACTCCCAATGGATGCTATTCAGCCAGCTCTGCCTACAAAGCCTAGTTCTTGGTGGCCCTTCCTTGCCCCTTCGGCAACATCGTATGGAAGACCTGGGCCCCTCCGAAGTGTCGTTTCTTCGCCTGGCTTGCTGTCCAAAACCGCCTCTGGACTGCCGACCGCCTTGCCAAAAGGGGATGGCCACACCATCCTACTTGCCAGCTGTGTAGATGTTCCCCAGAAACGGCTCGTCATATCCTCTTTGAATGTCGCTTCTCCAAAAGAATATGGAATGCAGCGGCGTCGTGGCTCACTTGTCCGGATCTTACCCTTTGCCTCGACACTGTGAGACCGAAGGTGTTTGAGTATTGGCAAGCTATGGCCAATACCTCCACCTCCTCTCCCAAGGGTCTTAGGACGGCTATCATGCTCATCTCCTGGGAGATTTGGAAGGAGCGGAATGAGCGAGTTTTCAACAACAAATTCTCCTTACCCTCGGTGATCATGCACAAAATAAGGGAGGAGGGCAAGGATTGGGTCCTTGCCGGCGCAAAAGGACTAGCAGTTCTCTTAGGCTGATCTTTCTTGTGGCCTTCTTAGGTGGGGTTTTGTGTTCCCCCCCTGTTTTGTTCTCTTTTCTTTTGGCCTCGGCCACCCCCTTGTTTACTTCTCCTATATTAATATAAGGCAAAAGCTTTTTTGCCCGTTTCAAAAAAAAAAAAAGATATGGCATCATATATGAGTTTGTATCTAGAAATGTTAGAAGAAAATTTTCATCATAATATATATAAGTTATCTGGATTTTATGGATAGTTTAAGTGTCCTAACATTTTATGGACACTTGTATTAATTGTTATTATGATGATTGTATTAAGGGGCCCTAGGTTACCGTTTCGCCCCGGGCCCTCGAAACATCAGGACCGGCCCTGTGTATACCTCGTAGAACCTAACAATATATAAAGGAAGACAGAAAGAACAGAAAAAGCACACTCCATAAGGCCTTGTTTGGTAGTGGAGTATTAGTGGGGATTAGTGGGGATAATCCCCTAGGGGATTGGGTTAATCCCCACCTGTCACTCAATCCCCACAAATATTATCCCCTGCCAATCCCCAATCCCCTGTTTTGAAAAACACGCATTTGGTACTCAGGGTTTGTGCACAAGCTCAAGCTCATAACAGCAAGACAAGAAACAATGAAGATATTTCAGCGTAAGTTACAAAAGATTCAATTTTTATGGCAACAATTTAACCCAAGTCTGTATAGTAAACATCCAACATGCATCAGGAATTAAAACACAAATTTTCAGTCATGTAATGCGCAACGGTTCGGCATAAATTAGGAGACTCTGTTCATTTTGGAAACTCTTGGAAACTCTGTTCATTTTGTTCATGTGATCTTCAAAAAACATCCATGTATCGTCAGCTGAAATAGCAAAAACAGTGAAGCGGAATTAGATCAATCCAACAGCAAGATCAAGAAGACAATTCTTTGTATAAAACTTGAAAATAGAAAAAATAATGAAACACCGGCTTCAAGTTTCACTAGCAAGAATCGGTTTTACATTGAAGTGCAGGATAAACACATGGCAAGCTCAGTCATAGAAAAGAAGATGCATATGCGTTAAACAAATTGAGCAAGCTACTCTATGCGTGCTTGTTTGGACATCAAAATCACAGGTTATAGCGCCCAAAAAGATCTGCAGATTTACTACTCGGCATATCGTGCTAAGTTCTTAGCCAATGCAGTCTTATCATGCCTCCGCAGCGAGAACTAGGCAAACAACAGACCGGTTTCTGCAGCGAAAACAATAGATGCTGAATATACCACTGCCTTGTCTACGTGCCATCGTAGTTACCGAATATACCATCGCCTTGTCTACGCAATGTTGGACAGAAGACACACATGCACTTACTATAAACCATTGGCACTTTCAGGTCTTTCTATGAAACAAAATTTCATGGATGCAGTCTCCACTGATTTTGCACACAATTTTCATCATAAAACTATTTTAGGAATGGTAAATACTCCAGGAAAGTGAGCTACATACTCCAGGAATAAAAGGACCATGTATTGTGATTAAAATGACCATGTATTGTGACTTCCCATCATTCTAAGCATCCAGTATGGTTATAGTACAACAGCAAAGCATGCATTTTTCTGGTACCGTGAAGTAGCAATGTTAGTTGTTGACTAGCAGGAGAAATTAAAAACAACATACTAGGGCGACATATATATAAACACTGGTTCCAACATGTATACTCAAAAGTCTCAAGATGCCTAGCAATGAAATGAGAATAAAGCTATTGAATTGTTAAGTGCCTTTGTAATAAAGGGAGAGAGACAATGAGGCTATTACCTCATGGTAACATGGCCATCTCACCATTAAGCCAAGCTAGTGCACTGCCATCATTATCCTCGACGGAGCTGAGAAATATCTCGCGATTATCGACACTTTTGAAGACCACAAAGGCTTTTGGTTTTTTAGCAGGATCAAAACCTTCCAAGGTTCTCAAGGCAGCGATGCATTTGCTTATGGTGAATTGTTGAGCAGCTTCATTGTTGACTTCTTTCTCTTTGATGTTGACAAACCGGTCAATGACTCCAACTAATGCATCTCCAGTACTCTTAGGTTTCATCTTGGGGCTGCTCTTGCGTTTTCTTGGCTTGTTTGTTGAGGGACCAGCACCATTTCTTTGATTCGCCTCTACACTTGTCACACTAGCTTGTGTTTGAGTAGCCAGTACATGCTCCAACCCAGCCTCCAACCCAACCTGTCTTTGGTTGACCTGATTATCCTGTACATGCTCCACATGTGGTTGCTCTAAGATCTCGAAATCAGCATCCCTATTTTCATCATCATCATCAGAATCAGTTTCGATATCCATGTGTGGTTTTTGGTCAGCGGTAGAGGTAAAGTTGAAGTTTCCCTCAGCGGTGTGTTCTGTAAATCCATCAAAAAGAAAATGATGTTAGTTTGCAAAATATCAAGAGGACAAAGGAAAAGCAACAGAGAAGAAACCGACAGGAAAGAGGAAAGGGCTTACTATGGTAGAGATTTGCAAGTGTCTCATAAAGAGGAAAGGGCTTTTTCTTAAACTTCAAGATTCTTGGACCAAATGACTGCAATATATAAATGAAGGATTAAACTTGGACCAAAATATTGCAAGTAGAATTCTAGTAGAACGACAATTGCACAATAACTTACAATTGCCAGATTATCCCATAGATGAGGTTCAGCATCCAACATGAACTTGCTCTCATTCCACCCAACTCCACTTTGCCCAAGGGCATCTTTCAGCATTCTATAATCCCTTTTGAGCTCCTTCTCCTTGTCATGAACCTGGGACTTGTCAAACCTCACATGTGGATTTCGTCGGTGGAACATATCCACCATTGCTGACCATGATTCACCGCTCCAACCATTCTGGCCTCTATGATACGGAGTGTCATGCTCATGGAGTATCTCAACAAGTGACTTCTCAAGCAAAATATTCCATTGTGCTCTTGGCTTTGCACCTGCACAAACATACACAAAATGATCTATCAGTAAGCCATGAATGAAGCCATGAATGGTCAGTAGAAATATATTTTTACTACCTTGTGGAGATTTCATTTTTCTTTGCTTAGGAGACTTCTTTTTCCCTTGCTTAGGAGATTTCCTTTTCTTACACACCGTCTTTGGAGCCGGGTGAACCGTGTTGGACCCTTTTGTTTCCATATCTAGTTTAGGTAAAGTATAAAAAATTGAATACACAAAACTGAATACAAAATATGTTATAAAAAAAAGCGTATCACCAAGTTCATTATTAGAAGAAATTAAACACAAATAGTGCACCATTACAACATAAGACTAGAACATGAATAGTGTATCATTACAACACAAGACTAGAAGATTAAGAAACACACAACTAGCTATTCCACATTTGCATTGTTTCCTGCTTGGTAGTCATTCCACATTTGTATAGCGATCTGATCCCTCAAATTGTTGCCTAACACGTGGTTGCCCGGGAGCTGTACAACATCTTCCTGTTGTACCTCATCATCACCGTCAGGGAGATCCACAAAATTTTCTGGGTTTATGTTATCCTCTTGGTCTTCAAGCCAGTCTTCATCACCATTGTGTTGTCTGATGATATTGTGGAATATGGCTGCAGCGGCTGGTATCCTAACTTGATTTCATATTTTGTGGAATGTACCAACTTTAAGGATAGGAAAACGTTTTTTCAGAATTCCCAAAAGCCTCTCAATACAGTTTCTAAGGACAGCATGGCGATGGTTAAACAACTCCATATAGTTTTGTGGACGCCGACGACCACGTCCAAATTCCTTCAGATGGTACCTAACCCCTCGGTAAGGTGCAAGAAAGAATTGGGTGTTGCCATAGCCACCATCAACTAGATAAAATTTTCCAGCAGGGACAGTGAAACCTCTTTGAATGGCAGAATTCAGCACCCTAGCATCACTAGCCGACCCTTCCCAGCCGCAGGAAATATAGGTTACATTGAGGTCAAAGTCACATGTGAACATTGAATTCTGGCTGAGGGTGCCTTTTCTATTTCTCCATGGAGAAGCACGGCTAGGTGTTCTTGTAACTGGCACATGGGACCCATCGATAGCACCAATGCAATTCTGCATATGGGAAGTTTGGGAAAAACATAAGAAATAGATAAGAGAAAAGCTTTGGTAGAAAAATAAGGTTTCAAGTCTAGACCTGGAAGTATGGGAAGAAGCGGCGGTCTGTAGCTATCCTTGGATGAGTTTCATAGAGATTGAGAGGCTTCACGATTCTTGTTGTCAAGGTTGGAATAATATCGAAAAACTCCGTGACATACTTGCTGAAACTCCAACCACTATGCTTAAACTCTAATTGCATTTTTTCATATGAAGCATTGTGGGAGAGCATGTACAAGAAAAACGCGAGCTTCTCTTCCACCTTGATCCTAGAATCTAAAATCAATCCCTCCTCTCTAAGATATGATGCCAACCACATGAAAATGTAAGTCACACGTTCGTTGGGAACCCCAAGAGGAAGGTATGATGCGCAGAGCAGCAAGTTTTCCCTCAGAAAGAAACCAAGGTTTATCGAACCAGGAGGAGCCAAGAAGCACGTTGAAGGTTGATGGCGGCGGGATGTAGTGCGGCGCAACACCAGGGATTCCGGCGCCAACGTGGAACCTGCACAACACAACCAAAGTACTTTGCCCCAACGAAACAGTGAGGTTGTCAATCTCACCGGCTTGCTGTAACAAAGGATTAACCGTATTGTGTGGAAGATGATTGTTTGCAGAAAACAGTAGAACAAGTATTGCAGTAGATTGTATTTCAGTATAAAGAATTGGACCGGGGTCCACAGTTCACTAGAGGTGTCTCTCCCATAAGACAAACAGCATGTTGGGTGAACAAATTACAGTTGGGCAATTGACAAATAAAGAGGGCATGACCATGCACATACATATCATGATGAGTATAGTGAGATTTAATTGGGCATTACGACAAAGTACATAGACCGCCATCCAACTGCATCTATGCCTAAAAAGTCCACCTTCAGGTTATCATCCGAACCCCCTCCAGTATTAAGTTGCAAAGCAACAGACAATTGCATTAAGTATGGTGCGTAATGTAATCAACAACTACATCCTTAGACATAGCATCAATGTTTTATCCCTAGTGGCAACAGCACAACACAACCTTAGAACTTTCACATCCTTTGTCCTGTGTCAATGCGGCATGAACCCACTATCGAGCATAAATACTCCCTCTTGGAGTTACAAGCATCTACTTGGCCAGAGCATCTACTAGTAACGGAGAGCATGCAAGATCATAAACAACACATAGATATAACTTTGATAATCAACATAACAAGTATTCTCTATTCATCGGATCCCAACAAACGCAACATATAGGATTACAGATAGATGATCTTGATCATGTTAGGCAGCTCACAAGATCCGACAATGAAGCACAATGGGGAGAAGACAACCATCTAGCTACTGCTATGGACCCATAGTCCAGTGGTAGACTACTCACACATCAGTCCGGAGGCGACCATGGCGGCGTAGAGTCCTCCGGGAGATGATTCCCCTCTCCGGCAGGGTGCCGGAGGAGATCTCGTGGATCCGCGGAGAGGGGCTCGGCGGCGGCGTCTCTGGAAGGTTTTCCGTATCGTGGCTCTTGGTACTGGGGTTTTCGCAACGGAGGCTTTAAGTAGGCGGAAGGGCAGGTCAGGAGGCGGCACGAGGGCCCCACACCACAGGGCCGCGCGGCCAAGGGGGGGGGCCGCGCCGCCCTAGGGTGTGGCCCCCTCGTGGCTCCACTTCGTCTCCTCTTCGGACTTCTGGAAGCTTCGTGGCAAAATAGGACCCTGGGCGTTGATTTCGTCCAATTCCGAGAATATTTCCTTACTAGGATTTCTGAAACCAAAAACAGCATAAAAAAAAAACTTGCACTTTGGCATCTTGTTAATAGGTTAGTTCCAGAAAATGCACGAATATGACATAAAGTGTGCATAAAACATGTAGATAACATCAATAATGTGGCATGGAACATAAGAAATTATCGATACGTCGGAGACGTATCAGCATCCCCAAGCTTAGTTCTGCTCGTCCCGAGCAGGTAAAACGATAACACAGATAATTTCTGGAGTGACATGCCATCATAACCTTGATCATACTATTTGTAAAGCATATGTAGTGAATGCAGCGATCAAAACAATGTATATGACATGAGTAAACAAGTGAATCATAAAGCAAAGACTTTTCATGAATAGCACTTCAAGACAAGCATCAATTAAGTCTTGCATAAGAGTTAACTCATAAAGCAATAATTCATAGTAAAAGCATTGAAGCAACACAAAGGAAGATTAAGTTTCAGCGGTTGCTTTCAACTCATAACATGTATATCTCATGGATATTGTCAACATAGAGTAATATAATAAGTGCAATAAGCAAGTATGTAGGAATCAATGCACAGTTCACACAAGTGTTTGCTTCTTGAGGTGGAGAGAAATAGGTGAACTAACTCAACATTGAAAGTAAAAGAATTGTCCTCCATAGAGGAAAAGCATCGATTGCTATATTTGTGCTAGAGCTTTGATTTTAAAAACATGAAACAATTTTGTCAACGGTAGTAATAAAGCATATGTATCATGTAAATTATATCTTACAAGTTGCAAGCCTCATGCATAGTGTACTAATAGTGCCCGCACCTTGTCCTAATTAGCTTGGACTACCGGATCATCACAATGCACATGTTTTAACCAAGTGTCACAAAGGGGTACCTCTATGCCGCCTGTACAAAGGTCTAAGGAGAAAGCTCGCATTGGATTTCTCGCTATTGATTATTCTCAACTTAGACATCCATACCGGGACAACATAGACAACAAATAATGGACTCCTCTTTTATGCATAAGCATGTAACAACAATTAATAATTTTCTCATTTGAGATTGAGGATATATGTCCAAAACTGAAACTTCCACCATGGATCATGGCTTTAGTTAGCGGCCCAATGTTCTTCTCTAACAATATGCATGCTTAACCATAGGGTGGTAGATCGCTCTTACTTCAGACAAGACGAACATGCATAGCAACTCACATGAAATTCAACAATGAATAGTTGATGGCGTCCCCAGTGAACATGGTTATCGCACAACAAGCAACTTAATAAGAGATAAAGTGCATAATTACATATTCAATACCACAATAGTTTTTAAGCTATTTGTCCCATGAGCTATATATTGCAAAGGTGAATGATGGAATTTTAAAGGTAGCACTCAAGCAATTTACTTTGGAATGGCGGAAAATACCATGTAGTAGGTAGGTATGGTGGACACAAATGGCATAGTGGTTGGCTCAAGTATTTTGGATGCATGAGAAGTATTTCCTCTCGATACAAGGTTTAGGCTAGCAAGGCTTATTTGAAACAAACACAAGGATGAACCGGTGCAGCAAAACTCACATAAAAGACATATTGAAAACATTATAAGACTCTACACCGTCTTCCTTGTTGTTCAAACTCAATACTAGAAATTATCTAGACCTTAGAGAGACCAAATATGCAAACCAAATTTTAGCATGCTCTATGTATTTCTTCATTAATGGGTGCAAAGCATATGATGCAAGAGCTTAAACATGAGCACAATAATTGCCAAGTATCACATTACCCAAGACATTAATAGCAATTACTACATGTATCATTTTCCAATTCCAACCATATAACAATTTAACGAAGAAGAAACTTCGCCATGAATACTATGAGTAGAAACCAAGGACATACTTGTCCATATGCTACAGCGGAGCGTGTCTCTCTCCCATAAAGTGAATGCTAGGATCCATTTTATTCAAACAAAACAAAAACAAAAACAAACCGACGCTCCAAGCAAAGCACATAAGATGTGATGGAATAAAAATATAGTTACAGGGGAGGAACCTGATAATGTTGTCGATGAAGAAGGGGATGCTTTGGGCATCCCCAAGCTTAGACGCTTGAGTCTTCTTGATATATGCAGGGGTGAACCACCGGGGCATCCCCAAGCTTAGAGCTTTCACTCTCCTTGATCATGTTGCATCATACTCCTCTCTTGATCCTTGAAAATTTCCTCCACACCAAACTTAGAACAACTCATTAGAGGCTTAGCGACAATAAAAATTAACATATTCAGAGGTGACACAATCATTCTTAACACTTCTGGACATTGCATAAAGCTACTGGACATTAATGGATCAAAGAAATTCATCCAACATAGCAAAAGAGGCAATGCGAAATAAAAGGCAGAATCTGTCAAAACAGAACAGTTCGTATTGACTAATTTTATCAAGGCACCAGACTTACTCAAATGAAAATTCTCAAATTGAATGAAAGTTGCGTACATATCTGAGGATCACTCACGTAAATTGGCATAATTTTCTGAGTTACCTACAGGGAAAACAGCCCAGATTCGTGACAGCAAAGAAATCTGTTTCTGCGCAGTAATCCAAATCTAGTATGAACTTTTCTATCAACGACTTTACTTGGTACAACAAAACACAAAACTAAGATAAGGAGAGGTTGCTACAGTAGTAAACAACTTCCAAGACACAAAATAAAAACAAAGTACTGTAGGTAAAAACCATGTGTTGTCTCCCATAAGCGCTTTTCTTTAACGCCTTTCAGCTAGGCGCAGAAAGTGTGTATCAAGTATTATCGGAGGGTGGTGCATCGTTATTATGAGCTCCCCCATCCGCAGTGGTACTAAGGGCTTTGTCAATTTTAGGCCTATAATAATACTTCTTTGGTTTAGGCACTTTAGAGACATACATAAACTTTTGCTCCTTACCCACATAAGCTTTCTCCTTATATTTAAGAGAAGAAAATGTTGAACCCAAGGTTCCCATAGCTTTTTCAAGTTCATCAATCCTATTGATTTGATCATCATGGTCAACACAAGTTCCTAGGACACTAATTCTTTCATCAATTCCTCCTAAGGATTTATCAAGTTCATCAGTTTTATCAAGTAACATTTCCAATTTAGCTTCAATACTTGGAAAATTTTTCTCTATGGTTTCCAATTTTTTCATAACATCTTCAAGAGAGATTTCAGTTTTAACTTCATCAACAGGGGGTATTCCAAATAGACTCTCAATAATGCAACTAGCTTCCAATGCAGGAGTACTTAGGAAGTCACCTTTTGCGAGACTATCAAGAACATACCTATTCCAGCTAGAGATACCAACATAAAAATTCCTGAGTAAAATAGTGGTGGAGTGTTTCTTAGTGCACCTGTTATGGGCACCACTAATTCTATACCAAGCATCTCTTAAACATTCTCCCCCTCGTTGCTTAAACGTACGAACTTCAACTTCAGGATTACTCATTTTAGTAGTAGTAAATAAAGCAAACTAGATAAAGTAAATGCAAGTAACTAATTTTTGTGTGTTTTTGATATAGCAAACAAGATAGCAAATAAAGTAAAGTAAAACTAGCAACTAATTTTTTTGTATTTTGACTTAGTGCAGCAAACAAAGTAGTAAATAAAACTAAGCAAGACAAAAACAAAGTAAAGAGATTGAGAAGTGGAGACTCCCCTTGCAGCGTGTCTTGATCTCCCTGGCAACGGCGCCAGAAAAAGAGCTTGATGGCGTGTAACTCACACGTTCGTTGGGAACCCCAAGAGGAAGGTATGATGCGCACAGCAGCAAGTTTTCCCTCAGAAAGAAACCAAGGTTTATCGAACCAGGAGGAGCCAAAAAGCACGTTGAAGGTTGATGGCGGCGGGATGTAGTGCGGCGCAACACCAGGGATTCCGGCGCCAACGTGGAACCTGCACAACACAACCAAAGTACTTTGCCCCAACGAAACAGTGAGGTTGTCAATCTCACCGGCTTGCTGTAACAAAGGATTAACCGTATTGTGTGGAAGATGATTGTTTGCAGAAAACAGTAGAACAAGTATTGCAGTAGATTGTATTTCAGTATAAAGAATTGGACCGGGGTCCACAGTTCACTAGAGGTGTCTCTCCCAAAAGACAAACATCATGTTGGGTGAACAAATTACAGTTGGGAAATTGACAAATAAAGAGGGCATGACCATGCACATACATATCATGATGAGTATAGTGAGATTTAATTGGGCATTACGACAAAGTACATAGACCGCCATCCAACTGCATCTATGCCTAAAAAGTCCACCTTCAGGTTATCATCCGAACCCCCTCCAGTATTAAGTTGCAAAGCAACAGATAATTGCATTAAGTATGGTGCGTAATGTAATCAACAACTACATCCTTAGACATAGCATCAATGTTTTATCCCTAGTGGCAACAGCACAACACAACCTTAGAACTTTCTGTCATCGTCCCAGTGTCAATGCAGGCATGAACCCACTATCGAGCATAAATACTCCCTCTTGGAGTTACAAGCATCTACTTGGCCAGAGCATCTACTAGTAACGGAGAGCATGCAAGATCATAAACAACACATAGATATAACTTTGATAATCAACATAACAAGTATTCTCTATTCATCGGATCCCAACAAACGCAACATATAGGATTACAGATAGATGATCTTGATCATGTTAGGCAGCTCACAAGATCCGACAATGAAGCACAATGGGGAGAAGACAACCATCTAGCTACTGCTATGGACCCATAGTCCAGGGGTAGACTACTCACACATCACTCCGGAGGCGACCATGGCGGCGTAGAGTCCTCCGGGAGATGATTCCCCTCTCCGGCAGGGTGCCGGAGGCGATCTCCTGGATCCCCCGAGATGGGATCGGCGGCGGCGGCGTCTCTGGAAGGTTTTCCGTATCGTGGCTCTCGGTACTGGGGTTTTCGCAACGGAGGCTTTAAGTAGGCGGAAGGGCAGGTCAGGAGGCAGCACGAGGGCCCCACACCACAGGGCCGCGCGGCCAAGGGGGGGGGGCCGCGCCGCCCTAGGGTGTGGCCCCCTCGTGGCTCCACTTCGTCTCCTCTTCGGACTTCTGGAAGCTTCGTGGCAAAATAGGACCCTGGGCGTTGATTTCGTCCAATTCCGAGAATATTTCCTTACTAGGATTTCTGAAACCAAAAACAGCAGAAAATAGCAACTGGCACTTCGGCATCTTGTTAATAGGTTAGTTCCAGAAAATGCACGAATATGACATAAAGTGTGCATAAAACATGTAGATAACATCAATAATGTGGCATGGAACATAAGAAATTATCGATACGTCGGAGACGTATCAGTGGAGTCCATGGAACGCTCTATTTATAGAATCGTGGAGGTGCTGCGGGGCAGTGACGAGGTCAACATCGACGCGGCTGCTCCGACGAGCTAGCGAGCTAGAGGATGGCGGGGTACTGTGCTGCGTGTCCAGGCGGTCCGTTTGGCGGCGACAGCTTGGTCGGGCGGCGCCTAATTCCGTCAGGTGGTCGCGGGATACGGCGCGGCAGAAGCGGGATGTGCTCGTCGTCTCCGGCGACGGCGGGTACGGGTTGGCTTCTCGAGCGTGTCTGGCGGGCTTGCGGTGGCACGGCGATGCTCAACCTGCTCAGCGGGGGTCCAGGGCGTGCACGAGCTGGCGAGGCGGCGCGTGGCCAGTGGCGTTCGCGGCGTGTACTGGCGCGACGTCATCGGCATCCTGGGCAGATCTTGGTGCGCAAAATCCGGCAATGGTCGGCGTCGTTCGCGGCAATGGCGCTGCTAGGCGTGGCTAGGGAGGCACGGTGGAGGGTTTGGGCACCAGGGCCAGAGTTGGGGTAGAAGGGGAGAAGAAGAGGGGGAACATGGCTGGCATGGCCATGCCATGCAAGCTAGGCTTGCCCCCTTAGGGTTGCTATGCTGCGGAGTGAGAGAGAGAGGGCCAGGGGACAGGGTAGAGTAGATTGGGGCAGATAGGGTTGGGCCAAACACTATACAAATAGTGTTTGAATTTATTCCATATTTGCAATTTGCAAAATTTGCCAAATTTGGTTTAGTTCAAAAGGTTCTAAAATTTGAAAGTGGTGGGTTTGGTTGAGTTGCAAGTGACCAGAGACAAGCATGTGTGGTGGTGGAATTTTAAAAATCAAAGAAATGCAAATTTGCACAAAGTGAGATTGTTGCATATGTTAAAAAGTCTCAACTTTGCATGAGCATAGTTTTTGATCCAATATGATTTTGGCATAGTGGTCTTTACCAAAGTTGTTCACCTTGATATGCTCTTGGATGAGGTGCAAATAATTGGGAAAGTTTAGTTTGAAAAACTTGAAATGCAAGGGCTCAAAGTAGTGACCAGAATATAAATGGCAGATTTGACCATTATCATATGTGATCACAATTTGAGTTTGAATTTGATTTGATTTGTGTTTCTTTGATTCCAAAAGTTGTAATAAGTGTTTAGTAACATAATACAACTAATGGTGAAGACCAACTTGGTCTAGGGTAAAGATTTGAAAAAATGGCATAAACCATATGTGAGGGTTTTAGGGTTTTATTCTTATTTGATTTCTTTCTCTTTTTATTTTATTTGGTTTGTGATCTTCACTTGATCACTTTAGGGTTTTAGGGTTGATCACATAAGCATAAGAACAATCATCATGGCATATCACTCAAAATGCACAAGTCCTATGCATGGCAATATATGCAAATAAAAGTTTTTGTTGGTTCTAAATTTTGGATCTCTGGAATTCTTCTTCTTATTGAAATTTGGGATGTTACAAACCCTTCCCCCTTACAAAAGATCTCGTCCCGAGATCTAAAAGAAAAGTAGGTACTAAAGAGATCTGGGTACTCCTTCTTCATGAAGTCTTCGTGTTCCCAAGTGGCTTCATCTTCGGTATGATTGCTCCACTGAATCTTCAGGAACTTGATGCTTCGGGTGCGGGTGGTTCTGTAAGCTTCCTCCAAGATGTGAACCAGCACTTCGTGGTATGTCAAGTCCTTGTTGATATCCACCGATCGGTGATCGATGTTCTTGAACACTTCGGTCTTCTCAGGGACTTCAAGGCACTTCCGGAGGAGTGAGATGTGAAACACGTCGTGCACAACCGACATTTCTTCTGGCAGCTCCAGTTGATAAGATACTTCGCCTCGGCGACTCAGAACTTTGAAGGGTCTGACATATCGGGGTGCGAGCTTTCCTTTCAGCTGAAATCTCTGCATTCCTTTCAGGGGGGATACTTTGAGATAGAAGAAATCTCCGATCTCGAAGGTCATCTCTCGGCGTCGCTTGTCGGCGTAGCTCTTCTATCTTGATTGTGTCGTCTTGAGGTACTCGTGGATCTTGTGCACTTTCTCTTCGGCTTCACGAAGAACATCTGGTCCAAAGACTTGGCTTTCTCTGACTTCCGACCAATTCAGAGGGGTACGACACTTCCTTCCGTACAGGGCTTCAAAGGGGGCCATCTGTAAGCTGGCTTGGTAGCTGTTGTTGTAAGAGAATTCTGTGTAAGGCAAGCAGTCTTCCCACTTGGATCCATATTCCTGTACACATGCTCTCAGCATGTCCTCCAATATTTGGTTGACTCTTTCCGTCTGTCCATCGGTCTGCGGATGATAGGCGGTGCTGAAATTTAGACGGGTTCCTAGTCCTTCGTGCACTTTCTGCCAGAATCTTGAGGTGAATTGTGATCCTCTATCTGACACTATCGACTTCGGGGTTCCGTGCAGGGCGACTATTCTGGAGATATACAGTTCAGCTAGCTTTGGGCCTTGGTATGTGGTCTTGACGGCGATGAAATGGGCTACCTTGGTCAGTCTATCGACAACTACCCATATTGAATCATTGCCTTTGCTGGACTTGGGAAAACCGGTGATAAAGTCCATTCCTACGGAGTCCCACTTCCACTCTGGAATCTGCAGTGGTTGTAGCAGTCCTGCGGGTTGCTGATGTTCTTCCTTGACTCTCTGACAGATATCACACTTGGCGATGTAGCTTCCGATTTCTCGCTTCATTCCATGCCACCAAAATTGTTCCTTCAGATCTTGATACATCTTGGTACCTCCGGGGTGGATTGAGTAAAGGGTGTCATGGGCTTCTTTCAGAATGACTTGCTTCAAGTCTGAGTCCGATGGCACACAAAGGCGTCCTTTGTACCAAAGACTCCGGCTTCATCTACGGTGAATCCTGGTGCCTTTCCTGCGGTTATCTGGTTCTTGATTCCGTCGATGCTAGCGTTTCCTTTCTAGGCTTCCTTGATCTGACTAATCAAGGTGGGTTGAAGTTCTATGCTAGCGAGGAATCCTTCACTAACAAGTTCCAGTCTAAACTGTTCAAACTCCTGAAACAGGCTGGGTTGCTCGATTGCGATCATGGAGTTCAACTGGCACGGCAGTCGACTCAAAGCATCCGCTACCACATTGGCCTTGCCGGGGTGGTAGTGAATCTCCATGTCGTAATCCTTGATCAATTCGATCCATCTGCGATGTCTCATATTCAGCTCTTTCTGGGTGAAGATATATTTCAGGCTCTTGTGGTCGGAGTAGATCTCGCATCGATTACCCATGAGGTAATGACGCCAAACTTTCAAGGCTAGGACGACGGCTGCAAGCTCTAAGTCGTGGGTTGGGTAATTCTGCTCATGTTGCTTCAACTGTCTTGAAAGGTATGATATCACTTTGCCTTCTTGCATCAAGACACATCCAAGACCAATATTGGAAGCATCACAATAGACGTCAAAGGGCATGGTGATGTCCGGCATGATCAAGATTGGGGCTGAGGTCAGTCTACTCTTGAGTTGTTGAAAACTCTCTTCACATTTGTCAGTCCATTCAAACTTCTTGTCCTTCTTCAGCAGTTGGGTCATTGGTCGAGCGATGCTCGAAAAGCCTTCTACGAATCTGCGGTAATATCTGGCTAATCCAAGAAAAGCGCGGACCTCGGTTTGGGTGGTTGGGGCTTGCCATTCCGTAACAATTTTGATCTTGGCGGGATCTACGGCAATTCCTCCTGCAGACAAGATATGTCCCAGGAATCCTACTTCCTCCAGCCAAAACTCACATTTGCTGAACTTGGCGTACAACTGGTGGTGTCTAAGGGTTTCTAGGATAGTCTCCAAATGCTGTTCATGTTCCTCTTCGGACTTGGAGTAGATGAGAATGTCGTCAATGAAGACAACGAAAAACTTGTCCAAAAAGTTCATGAAGATCTTATTCATGAGGTTCATGAAATAAGCAGGGGCATTGGTTAATCCAAACAACATGACGTTGTACTCATACAACCCATATCTAGTGGTAAAGGCAGTCTTTGGAATATGGGTGGCGCGAATCTTCAGCTGATGATAACCAGTCCTAAGATCTATCTTAGAGAACACTTTGGCTCCGGTCAACTGATCAAACAGGTCTTTGATCTTGGGTAGGGGGTATTTGTTTTTGACGGTGACATCGTTAAGCTTACGATAGTCCGTACATAAACGAGTGGCACCATCCTTCTTGTCCACAAACAAAACTGGTGATCTCCAGGGTGATGTGCTAGGTCGAATCAAACCTTTGGCTAACATATCATCGATCTGCTTCTTCAGCTCCACAAGCTCTATGGGTTCATGCTATAGGCTCTCTGGGCTATAGGTCCAGTTCCGGGGATTAACTCGATGATGAACTCGATATCCCGATCCGGGGGCATACCAGGTAGATCATCCGGAAACACATCAGGGTATCGACAAATGACCCTGATTTGATCCAGAGTTGGCTTGGCTACACTTTGGTTGCAGGTGAATTTTCTGGGTAATCTTTCAGATACATGTTCTACTAGGATACCGGTGCTGCTAGTCATTGTAGGGATACGTTGCATAGAAAACAAAAAATTTCCTACCGCGAGAACGCAATCCAAGCCAAGATGCAATCTAGAAGACGGAGCAACGAGGGGATGATCGAGACTCACCCTTGAAGATTTCCAAAGCCTATAAGAGTAGGCTCTTATTGCTGTGGTAGACGATCACATGCCGCTTGCAAAAGTGCGTAGAAGATCTTGATCACGGTGCCACGATCGGGCAGCACCTCCATACTCGGTCACACGTTCGGTGTTGATGAAGACGACGCCCTTCTCCCCGTTCCAGCGGGCAGCGGAAGTAGTAGCTCCTCCTTGAATCCGGTAGCATGACGGCGTGGTGGCGGTGGCGATGGAGAACTCCGGTGGAGCTTCGCTAAGCGTGCGGGAGAGGTGGAGGAGAGGGGGGCGGCTAGGGTTTGGGAGAGGGGTGGCCGGCCACTAAGGGGGTGCGGCCAAGCTATGGCTTTGTGGTGGCCGGCCCCCTCCCCTATGCCCCTCATTATATAGGTGGAACTCCAAGTGTTGGACTACAAGTCTTCGAATAAGACCCCAACACAAGAACCTTCCATGTAGTAGGGAAACCTACCCAAGGTGGGACTCCCACCTCAAGTGGGATTCCCCCCTTCCATGTGGGGGGGGGGTGGCCGGCCCCCTTAGGTGGAGTCCACCTTGGACTCCCCACTAGGGTTGGCCGGCCATGGGGAGGTGGAGTCCCTCCGGGACTCATCCTTCCTTAGTGATTCCTTTCAGACTTTTCTAGAACCTTCTAGAACCTTCCGTAAAACCACCGGATCATTTTCAAACTTATAAAATGACTTGCGATATATGAATCTTATTCTCCGGACCATTCCGGAACTCCTCGTGATGTCCGGGATCCCATCCGGGACTTCGAACAATACTTCGAACTCCATTCCATATTCAAGTTCTACCATTACAACATCAAACCTTAAGTGTGTCACCCTACGGTTCGTGAACTATGTGGACATGGTGAGAACTATCTCCGACCAATAACCAACAGCGGGATCTGGAGATCCATAATGGCTCCCACATATTCAACGATGACTTTAGTGATCGAATGAACCATTCACATACGATACCAATTCCCTTTGTCACGCGATATTTTACTTGTCCGAGGTTTGATCATCGGTATCACTCTATACCTTGTTCAACCTCGTCTCCTGACAAGTACTCTTTACTCGTACGATGGTATGTGGTCTCTTATGAACTTATTCATATGCTTGCAAGACATTAGACGACATTCCACCGAGAGGGCCCAGAGTATATCTATCCGTCATCGGGATGGACAAATCCCACTGTTGATCCATATGCCTCAACTCATACTTTCCGGATATTTAATCCCACCTTTATAACCACCCATTTACGCAGTGGCGTTAGATGTAATCAAAGTACCTTTCCGGTATAAGTGATTTACATGATCTCATGGTCATAAGGACTAGGTAACTATGTATCGAAAGCTTATAGCAAATAACTTAATGACGTGATCTTATGCTACGCTTAATTGGGTGTGTCCATTACATCATTCATACAATGATATAACCTTGTTATTAATAACATCCAATGTTCATGATTATGAAACTAATCATCCATTAATCAACAAGCTAGTTAAGAGGCATACTAGGGACTCTTTGTTGTTTACATATCACACATGTATCAATGTTTTAGTTAATACAATTATAGCATGGTATATAAACATTCATCATAAAGATAAAGATATATAATAACCACTTTTATTATTGCCTCTTGGGCATATCTCCAACAGTCTTCCACTTGCACTAGAGTCAATAATCTAGATTACATTGTAATGTACCTAACACCCATGGCATTCTGGTGTTGGTCATGCTTTGCCCTAGGGAGAGCTTTAGTCAACGGATCTGCTACATTCAGATCAGTGTGTACTTTGCAAATCTTTACTTCTCCATCTTCGATGTACTCGCGAATCGAGTGATAACATAGCTTGATATGCTTCAGCCTCTTGTGTGACCTTGGTTCTTGTGCATTGGCGATGGCACCCATGTTGTCACAGTAGATGACTAGTGGGTCCAATGCACTAGGAACCACACCGAGCTCTACAATGAACCTCTTCATCCATACCGCTTCTGATGAAGCCTCTGAAGCCGCTATGTACTCTGATTCTGTTGAAGACTTCGCCATCGTGCACTGCTTCGAGCTTGCCCAGCTTACTGCAGCACCATTCAATATAAACACGTACCCAGACTGTGACTTAGAGTCATCAGGATCAGTGTTCCAACTTGCATTGGTGTAACTGGTTACAACGAGCTCTTGGTCACCTCCATAACAAAGAAACATATCCTTAGTTCTTTTCAAGTACTTCAGGATATTCTTGACCGCTGTCCAGTGTGTCGGGGGAAGACCCCGGGTAGGGCAATGGACGCGGGGCAGCCGGCTGGCCACTGGCCGGCTCGCGGCAAAGGCCGGCTGAGGAGCAGCAGGCTGGCGCCGTGGCCGGCTGGTCCGGAAGCCGGCTGGCTCTAGGTCCTAGTCGGCCTGGCTACGGCCGCCAATGCTGTAGCTGGGCCGGCTTCTACAAGCCATATCCGACTGGGGGTTTGTACCTCAGACCGACTCGAGGCTGGCGAGTCTTGCACTGGAAGGAACCGGGTTGGTGATCCGGGTTCCCAAAGTCCACGCTGACTTCACCTTCCGTAAAGCGCGGGGCACTGTGGAGCAACAGTGCCACGCGCCGGACAGGCCATCATGGTCTACGACGATCCGTACTGGCTACAGTGGCTGACGGCGACAGGGACACCTCCTCTCCATACCGCTGACCTTGGCAGCCGGATGGGACAGGCCATGATGCCTCAACGGCTCCTGACGTCACTGCCTCGGGAAGGAGCGGAAGCCGGAGCCGGCCAAGCCGGCCAGTAGACTTGGTCGTGGGTTCGATTCCCACAGGCAGCGCCAATTGACAAGGTATCAACTTGTCAATGCCTATGGATTGTAGGCTAGGGTTTAGTTGGAAGTAGAGGGTAAGTAGATCTCGAAGGTTTCAGCCGAAAAGTACTCGACGATTATGAAAACTAGGGTTTGCAGACAATGATTCGATTGATTCATCGTCCCTCGACTCCCCCTTTATATAGGAGGTGGAGCCGAGGGATTCGTGCTATACAAGTTTACAGAGTCCGGGACGGTTTCTAACTCATCCCGCCAGATTACAAATAACACTTCCTATTACAACTCTTATCTTTTCCTTAAATACATCTTGGGCTCTCGAATCTTCTTATTCTTCGGGTAGTGGGCCTTCAGTAAACCCCGGGTACTATATTCGGCAGGCCCATTTGGGATGCCTATGTCAATAGGGTCTTATATGTAAAGTGCCGGTGCCTATATAAGCCGCACTACCCCCTCTCGTGCAGGGGATCGATCATTCTCACTTCATTCCACCCTTAGCGCTGCCCTGTGAGAGGGACTTCAGTCTTCCTTAGCCTCCCAGGAGCAGCCGGACACAGCTCAAGGAGCAACCATTGTATTGTGTGATCATCATATACACTCTAGCAGGAGTAGAGGTTTTACCTCCATCGGAGGGCCTCGAACCTGGGTACGTCGCCGTGTCGCTCGTCCCCATACCCGCATCCGGATACCGCCGTGAGATCTCTCAGGAACCACTTCGATTAGCCACCCTATGGCATATGCCGTGACGATACAACGACATTTGGCGCCCACCGTGGGGCCTTCAGCATCCTCGGCCGGTGTCTTCATCCGGACGGGCCTCACCATCACCACCGGCGAGCGAGTCGCTTCAGGCTTGATCTGGAGATTCGGCTCCCTCGACTGCGTCAGCGACAACGCTGGCTGCTTCGCCGACCGGCCCTTCCCAGCCGGCGGCAGCGTCATCTCCTTCGGCGGCCACGACGTCTACGTCGCCACCGTCGCACCGCCGCGCTACCCGCGGCAGGTGCTGCGCTGTGCAAGCCCTCCTCTGCGAGCCGGCAGCAGCGCTCCCCCCAGCCCCGCCGTCGTGCAAGTCATGATGGCTGGCGACGAGCTCCCCACCAAGAACCCGCGCACCCGCGGCCCCAACCTGGAGCGCAACATCGACCCCAACGCCTCCGGCTCGGGCGCGAAGGCGCCACCGCCACCGTCCCGGCTGGACGAAGTCCGGCGAACCGAGCACCCCGCTCACGCTCGGCGGCGACCCCACCGCCATCGAGGCGGATTTGGAGGCGCACCGCCAGCTCCTCCTCAAGCAAACAGAAGAAGCGGCTGCTGCTAAGCGCCAGATGGAGATCACCCAACGCGAGTACAACCGCGCCCACGGCCTCACTCCTGGCGGCGACGAGCCAAGCCGAGCCGGCCAGATCCGCCGCGAGGGCCGCGACCTTGGCGCCGAGATCGCCCGCGACGGCGCTCCTTCGCCGGCTCCGTCCGCGGAGCTACCCGTCTACAACACCCCCGATAAGAACATGCGCGCGGCACAAGCCGCCGCAGAAGAGCTGAACCGCCTTCAAGGCGAAGAGTTACGCCGCCAGACCAAGCGGGTAACTAAGCTGCTCAACGCAGCCACCGAGCGGCGGCCGACCCCGAGGTATGTCAATGCCCCCGGAGCTTCTCACGCTCGTGGAGCTGCAGCAACGACAGGGGAAGGCGCCGGGGACACGGCCGAGTCCGCCTCCCCAGACCAAGCCGGCACCGTGACTCCGGGCCACGCACACAAGCTCGAGCCGGCCGAGCCACCGGCCGGGCGGCGGCAGCCGCAGCCGGCCTCCTCCAAGCCGGAACCAGGAGCAAGACTCCGAGCCCCGCCGCCAGCACCGGCCGGCTCCAGAAGCAAGCGGCGCACGCCAGCCGGCACGCTCCCGGCTGGGCCCGCGCATCGAGCCCGCCGACGCCCGAGATCGCCTCGACCGGCTGGTCGAATCCCGCATTGCGGAAGAAGAAGCTCCAGCCGGCCCAAAGTGCTTCGGGCCCCGCATCGCCAACGAGCCCATGCTCGACGGCTTCGTGCTCCCCCGCGACACCCCCAAGTACGACGGCACGCGCCAAGCCGGAGGACTGGCTGCAGGACTACTCCACCGCAGTCGGCATCGCCAAAGGCAACAAGCGCTGGGCTGTGCGCTACTCCCCCCTCATGCTGGTCGGCTCCGCCCGCACATGGCTCAACAACCTGCCAGCCGGCAGCATAAACGGCTGGCTGGACTTCGAAGCGGCCTTCATCAGCAACTTCACCGGCACTTACCGCCGGCCGGGTCGGCCCCAACAGCTGGAGATGTGTAAGCAGGGCCCCGACGAGACGGATCGCGCGTACCTAACGCGCTGGTGCGAGATGCGCAACTCCTGCGAGGGCGTGCACGAGATCCAGGCCATCAGCTTCTTCATGGGAGGCTGTCGGCCCAACACCATGCTGTGGCACAAGTTGCGCCGCAGCGACCCCAAGTCGATGGCCGCCTTGATGGCCATCGCCGACAAGTACGCGCTGGCTGAGGAAGCCGGCAAGGCGCCGGCTGACATTTCGCTGGCCCCCGCAAGACGGGACAACAACAAGCCGGCCGAGGGCGCCTCGCATGGCAGCCGGCGAGACAACTACCGCGGCAAGCGTCACAGCGACCAGCCGGACCGCCGGTACGGCTCCGCCCACGTAGCCGCCGTGGCAGACAATGCGGCAGGCGGCAGCCGCCGCCAGAAGCAAGACCGGCAGTGGAAGCCGAAGTACACCTTCGAGCAGATGCTCGACTCGCCGTGCAAGTACCACAGCGGCAAGAACCCCTCCAACCACACCACCCGCGACTGCCACTTCATGAAGCGGCTGACAAGCGGTGAACCTCTCCCGCCTCCACCCCCGCCTCCACCAGCCGGCGGGCCGGGTGGCCAAGCCAGCGCAGAGAACGCCAACCTCGAGCACCACGAGGCTAACCAAGTGCACCATGGCGGCCGATATCTGGCCGAAGATGCTACCTACATCATCTTCACCTCCGAACCCGAGGACAAGACGAGCCAGCAGAGCCGTTCCCTCGAGGTCAACGCGGTCATACCGCCGGTCCCCCAGTACCTAAACTGGTCAGAGCAGGCCATCACTTTTGATCGCCGCGACACACCGGCTGTCCTGCCGAAGCCGGGCAGCTACGCCATGGTCCTCGACCCCACCATTGGCACAACCCGGCACAGCGTGCATTTTTCGCGCGTCCTCATCGACGGCGGCAGCAGCATCAACATCCTCTACCGCGACACCGCCCGCAAGCTGGGCATCCAGGAGGCCGAGTTGCGCCCCACCCCCACCGTTTTCCATGGCATCGTGCCAGGCCACTGCTGCCAGCCGATCGGCCGGATCACGCTGGAGGTGATGTTCGGGAAGCCGGACCACTTCCGCACCGAGAGAATCGAGTTCGAGGTGGTGGACCTCGTGAATCCCTACCACGCGCTCCTGGGCAGGCCGGCCCTGACCAAGTTCATGGCGGTGCCCCACTACGGGTACCTGAAGATGAAGCTGCCTGGCCCCAAGGGGGTCATCACCATAGCCGGCGACTATCGCCGCTCCATGGACTGCGCCACGCAGAGCTCCAAGATGGCCTAGACGCTGGTCATCGCCACCGAGAAGCAGCTCATCCACGACGCCGTCGCCCTCGCCAAGGCCGCGCAGACAGACATGCCGGCTGCAGGCAACCCGGCTGGGACGACTCACTTCCAGCCGGCCGACAACACCAAGAAGATCCTGCTGGACCCGGCGCAGCCAGACAAGTACGTCACCATCGGTGCCGGCTTGAGCAAGAAATAGGAAAGCGAGCTCACCAGCTTCCTCCGTGAGAATCGGGACATCTTCGCATGGACTCCAAGAGACATGCCGGGTGTGCCGAGGGAGTTGGCTGAGCACCACCTCCACGTCCGGCCTGAAGCCAAGCCGGTGAAGCAGCCTCTCAGGCGCTTCGCCGAAGAACGAAGGAAGGCCATCGGTGAAGAAATCACCCGGCTGCTAGCAGCCGGCTTCATCATGGAAGTGCTGCACCCGGACTGGTTGGCGAACCCGGTCCTGGTTTTGAAGAAGAACGGCTCCTGGCGCATGTGTATCGACTACACCAGCCTCAACAAGGCGTGCCCGAAGGACCCCTTCCCCCTGCCGCGCATAGATCAAGTTATAGACTCATTGCCGGCGTGAATCGTTGTCTTTTCTAGATGCCTATTCAGGCTACCACCAGATTCCTTTGAATCCGGCTGATCAAATAAAGACTTCGTTCATTACCCCGTATGGGGCTTACTGCTACACGACTATGCCGTTCGGCTTGAAAAATGCAGGCGCCACCTACCAAAGGTGCATGCAAAAATGCTTGCAGGATCAAATCGGCAGAAACGTTCATGCATATGTGGATGATGTCGTTGTAAAGACCAAGGAGATGGTTACCCTCCTTGATGACCTGAGAGAAACCTTCACCAATCTGAGAAGATTTCGGATGAAGCTCAACCCGGCCAAGTGCACATTCGGCGTGCCGTCTGGCCAGCTCCTTGGCTACCTCGTCTCTCAGCGAGGGATCGAAGCCAACCCGGAGAAGATCAGTGCCCTGGAGAAGATGGAACTGCCGCAGAGCCTCAAGGACGTCCAGAAGTTCGCTGGCTGCCTGGCTTCCTTGAGCCGCTTCGTCAGCCGGCTGGGGGAGAAGGCACTGCCCCTGTATCAATTGATGAAGAAGGCGGACAAGTTCGTCTGGTCACCTCAGGTGGATGAAGCCTTCCGTGACTTGAAGCGCGTGCTCTCAACCGCGCCAATCCTTGCAACGCCGGCTTCAATGGAGCCGATGCTGTTATACATCGCAGCCACCAATCGAGTGGTTAGCGTTGTCCTGGTGGTGGAGCGCAAAGAAGACGGCAGGGAGCAGCTGGTCCAGCGCCCAGTCTATTACCTTAGCGAAGTGCTCTCCCAGTCGAAGCAAAACTACCCCCACTACCAGAAGGTCACCTACGGCGTCTACATGGCAGCCAAGAAGCTCAAGCACTACTTCCAAGAGCACCCCATCAAGGTGGTTGCCACAGCGCCTTTGGCGGAAATCATCGGCAGCAAGGATGCCAACGGCCGGGTTGCCAAGTGGGCCCTGAAGCTAGCCGCCCACACCATCCTCTACGAGCCACGCACAGCCATCAAGTCGCAGATCCTCGCGGACTTCTTCGTCGACTGGGCTGAGATGCAATACCTGCCGCCTGTGCCGGATTCCACACACTGGAAGATGCACTTCGACGGCTCGAAGATGCGCAACGGCTTGGGAGCCGGCATCGTCATCACCTCTCCCAAGGGAGACCGGCTGGACTACGTCCTGCAGATCCACTTCGCCGCATCCAACAATGTGGCGGAATATGAAGCGCTCATCCATGGGCTGAAGCTGGCCAAGGAGATTGGCGTGCGTCGCATACTCTGCTTCGGTGACTCCGACTTGGTCATACAACAAGCATCTGGCGACTGGGACGCGAAGGACGCCAACATGGCCTCATACCGCTTCCATGTCCAGCAGCTATCCGGCTTCTTCGATGGCTGCGAATTCCACCACGTGCCACGAGCAAACAACGAGGCGGCTGACGCCTTGTCCAAGATTGGCTCAACCCGGCAAGCCATTCCGCCGGGCATCGCCTTGGCGGTTCTCAAGAAGCCGTCCATCATACCGTCACCGGACTCGGATTCAATATTCGTGCCGGCTGACCCGGGGGCTGCTCAGTCGAACCCGGGGGCTTCATCGCCCAAGTCGGGGGCTTCAAAGCCAAACCCGCCGGCTACCATGCCGAACCCGGGGACTTCTCAGTCCAACCCGGGGGCTTCATCGCCAAACTCGGGGGCTAGCAAGCCGAACCCGCCGGCTAGCAAGCCGAACCCGGCGACCATGCAGTTGAATCCGGAAGCTCCCATGCAGGAGGCCCTGTTGGTCAGCATATTCGAGATAAGATGCGTACCTTCATGGGCACAAGAATTCCTCTCCTACCTCACCGACGGTGTGCTGCCTGATGATAGAGTCCAGGCCAGGCAGATTGAGAGAAGGGCCAAGGCCTATACAATCATCAACCACCAGCTGTACAAATGCAGCGTAAGTGGGGTGTTCCAGCGGTGCGTCGAGCCGGCTGAAGGGATTGAACTCCTACGGGAAATCCACCAAGGAGAGTGCGGACATCACGCCTCATCCAGAGCCATAGTGGCCAAACCTTCCGGCACAGTTTTTACTGGCCGACTGCTCTCAGAGACGCAGAAGAGTTGGTGAAGAAGTGCAACGGCTGTCAGCGCTTCGCAAAGAAGAGACACCAGCCGGCTTCCGCCTTGAAAACCATCCCCATCACATGGCCGTTTGCCGTATGGGGCTTGGATATGGTGGGTCCGTTCAAAACAGCGCGAGGCGGCATGACACACCTCTTGGTGATGATTGACAAATTCACCAAGTGGATCGAAGCCAAGCCAATCAAGAAGCTGGACGGCTCCACAGCCGTCACATTCCTCAAGGAAATCATTGTGAGATTCGGCTACCCCCACAACATCATCACCGACAACGGCAGCAACTTCTCCCAAGGCATCTTCTCTCGCTATTGCGGGGAAATGGGGATCCGGATGGCCCTATCTTCTGTGGAGCACCCAGAGTCCAACGGACAAAGGCTAATGGCTTAGTCCTAGCCGGCATCCGGCCCCGGCTGGTGGAGCCGCTTGAGCGAGCAGCCGGCTGCTGGATTGAGGAACTGCCCAATGTGCTGTGGAGCCTGCGCACAACGACAAACCGCTCAGTCGGCTTCACACCATTTTTCCTCGTATACGGGGCCGAAGCCGTCTTGCCGACTGATATCGAGCACGACGCGCCAAGGATCAAGCTCTACACAGAAGCCGAAGCCAAAGAAGCTCGCGAAGATGGAGTTGACCTGGTCGAAGAGGCCCGGCTGCTGGCTGCGTCCAGATCTACTATCTACCAGCAGAGCCTCCGACGCTATCACAGCCGGAAGGTCCAGCCCTTAGCATTCCGAGAAGGAGACCTAGTGCTCCGGCTGATCCAGCGGACAGCCGGACAGCATAAACTGTCATCCCCATGGGAGGGTCCCTTCATCGTGAGCAAGGCAGTGGGCAACGATTCCTACTATCTCATAGATGCCCAAGAGGCTAAGAAAAACAAGCCGGACAAGGCTGACGAGGAGACTAAACGTCCCTGCAATGTCAACTTACTCCGCCCATTTTACACATAAGAGCAGGAATGTATGTATCCCGTGTATCCCTTTTGTAAGCTATGAAAAAGCACGCGCCAAGAGCGCCGTTTCCGACAAGTTTTTCGCGTACTCTGTTTTGTTTCGCCAATTGGCTTGAACCCTCTCACGCAGTCGGCTCAGTAACGTGATCCGGTTTACGACAGCCGGCTTCCGATCCAGCTACAGACCGCAACCCGGCTGTCCGGCTGGCGGGAGTAAGGCCTAGGGAGCCGGCACGCGAAAAACGACTAAGGGAAAGAGTAAAAGCGAGTTGACTTGCAACTTTTCATAAAAGTGCCGGATTGCCGAATTCAACCCGTTCGACTGAAATACTGTCGGCCTCACCCCGCGGCCCGCTCTTGGTCCGGCGACAGATCGCAAGTCGGACGTACGACCGGCAAGAGCACAGCCAAAGAGTGGGGCGGATGGGAAAAAGCGAACGAGTCGAACGAAAGCAGCTCGGCACACAAATGATTAACAAACACATTAAAGTGTGACATAATCAAAGGACGATAATATTCATACATATGCACCCGGCATCCCGGGGATTTAATAAATTGTCTTGCATGAGCAACAAAAGAAGCAGGTAAACTAAGCCGGAGGAGCGTCAGCGGAGCCGGCTGCCGGGTCGTCCTCGGGCGCGTCTTCCGCCTCCTCATCTTCCATATAGTCCTCATCGGATGGAGGGTTCGGGTCCGCGATGAAGACGCCCTTGTCGACGAAGTCGGCGATGGCGCTGGCTCGGGCAAGACGGGCGGTCTTGTGTTCGGCTGGGAGCTTGTCCTCCACGCCGGCTCGCCGGAACTCGAGCTGCCCCAGGTCCACCTCGTTGTACCAGGAGAGGACGAAGGACAGCGCCATGTCGGCACCAGCGCGCGTGGCCGACTCCTTCCAGTCGAGGAAGCGATCCGGCGCCCGCTCCATCAAGGAGACGAGGTTGGAGATATCTTGCGGCACCGCCTCCGCGGGCCACAGCATCGGCACCAGCTCCTCAGCCGCCTTCCGGAGCTCCCAGCCAAGCTTGGTGATGGGCTCGACGCGGGCAGCCATGGACGCCATATAGTCCTCCATGGTGAAGTACTCAGAGCTGCCCTCGCCAGTCGTCCGCCTCCTGGCATCGCGTGCAACGCCAACGGCTGCTAGCGCCGCATCCTGCGTCTCCGGGAAGGCCGCTGCAAGAAGAAGCAAGTCAGAAATCATCGAAGCCGAAATAAGCTGAAAAATGCAAATTTTCGAAGTCCTAAGACAAAAGGAAAAGCCTGGCGGCAGCCGGCAAGAACCGACTGCCCCCAGCTCAAAGACGAAGACAGCGAAGAAATCAGAGTTTCTGCCGCCGGCTGGCAACGAAAGTCGGCAGCCGACAGCCGAAAGCCGGCAAAGGGAAAGGAGCAAAGAAGCGCACTCACCCGACAAGCCGCGGTCAAGCGCGCCAATCTCATCCGTCCAGCGCTTGGCAGTAGCCGTCAGCTCCGTGGACTTGGTGGTGACCTCCTCCTGAAGCGCAAGCCGCTGCTTCTCCACCTCAGTCAGCCGCCGGCTCAGATCCTCCACCTTCTCCTTCTCCGCCGTCCTAAGGGAGGCGAGCTCAGTGAGATGGTTCTGCTCCAGCAGGCGCAGCCGCACCAGCTCCCCCTCAGCCACCTTGAGCTTAGCGGCTGCAGATCGGCCCGCCTCCTCGCTCTCGGCGCACTGGGCGCGAGCAGCCCGGAGATCCGCCTCCAGCCGCGGGACCTTGGCGGCTTCAACTGCAAGACAGCCGGAAAGAAACGTCAGCCAACGAAGACTAAAAAGAGAGAAGACATCGAGTCGGAAGAAGCAAGAGCTTACCCTTGACGGCCTCCAGCTCGCGAGCCAAGTCGGCCCGGTCCAGCTTGGCCTTGTGGTAGTGGGTCACGGCGCGATTGTACAGAGTGGTGCGCCGATCCATCACAGCCTATGGAAAAAAGAAAATCAGTCAGCTAGGCGAAACCCGGGCCGGCTCCAAGCAGCCGGCCCATGCCTCGGAGGGCTACCAGGATGATAACCAAATCAAAAAACAGATGAAGCTTACCTTGCCGGCCTCCTCCACCTTGGCGACGTTGGCCGCGGCCTCAGCAGCCCTGGCCTTGAGGTTGGCCTGCAGGCTGGAGAAGAACATCTCCACCGATGCTTGGCCGGGGTTCCCCTCCCGGCTGGTCACCTCGTAGGAGTCGGCGCGGAGCCACGCCTGCTCCATAGTGCCAGCCGAGCCAAGGCTGGAGTCGGAGGCGGACGGCACATGCAGAAGCAGTGCACCCTTGGCCACGTGCAGGCCCTGCTGCGGCGCCGATGTCCTCACCAGCGCGCGCGAGTCGGCGCCCTCCGTGCGCGCCGGCTCATCCCTCGCCGGCTCCTGCCTGGCCGGCTCCTCCGTCGTCGGCTCCGGCGGTGGCGGCGCTCCGGGCGCAGCAGATGGTCCAGCCGGCGCAGCCGTCTCCGGCGCCTGAGGCGCCCCCTCCGGGCTCTCATCCAGCACCACCACGCTTGGCCTGGCTCCGGCTCCGATCGCGGGCGGTGCAGTCCCACCGGCTCCGGCTCCGGTCGAAGGCAGCATGCCCCGGCCGGCCCCGGCTGGGTCCAGGAAGACGAGTCCGGCGCGGGAACATGTTATCTAGCGTCGGCTGCCGCGTCGGCTCGGCCCGCGTGCCGCGATCAGGCGCTGAGGCCAGCAGCACGGCGAAGGAAGGCACCCCTGCGGAAGGCGGAGTACCCGCAGGTGGCGGCGGCGTAGGAGCGCGCGGTGGAGGCTACGGCGTCGGCTCCCTCCTTTGGCGCGGAGGCGGCGACACAACGCGCGGAGTCTGCCGGGAGCCGCCGCCCTGGGCAAACTTGATGGGGGCCCTAGCCGGACAAAGAAGGAGAAGATAAACATATAGAGTAAGGAAAGAAAAGGAATCAAACAAGAAAGAGAAAGAGAGCTCACCCGGCCTGCTCCGGAACCTTCTTCGGCTGCTGCCGGCGGAGCTTCTTCGCCTTCGCCTCCAAGGCGGCAGTAGAGCGGGGCTCGCTGGCCCGCTTCTTCCCCTTGGGCGCCGAAGTCGCCGTGGTGCTTGGCGGCCTCACGCGCAGAGGCACGGCGGGGATTGGCCCCGTGGCGGACGCCGCCGACTCCTCGTCCTCCTGCTGCTCTGGTGAAGGGGGCGGATTGTGCTCCCCCTGGCCGCCTAGATCAGGCGCCTGCAGCAGGTCGTCGTCGCCGGCCTGGTCGCCGGCTTGGTCAGCCGGATCGACGTGATCCGGCGTCCACCTCCTCGTCGCCGGGTCGCCGTCCTCGACGTTCTGGCGCTCAAAGAGCTAGAAAAACAGAAAACATGAGCAAACAACAAGCCGGAAGTCGGCAGAAGCAAAAGGAAGTCGGCCTCGCAGCCGCAAGCCGGAAGCCGGCGAAAACACAAAGCTTACCCGCTCGGGTTGGTGGTCCCTGTCGTGGGGCGCCAGCCCGTAGTTCCATTCGTCCGGCATGTTCGCCTTGGTGATGTTATTCACCCGGCTGGCCACCTGGGCCTTGGAGAGCAGCGCCTTGGACGTCCGGTTCGGGTCGAACCGGCCGGACATGTGCCCGATTTTATGGGTGTGCATTTGGAGCGGCAGCACCCGGCGCTCGGCGATGGTGCAGAGGAGGTCCTCGGCGGTCAGCCCGTTCGCGACGGCCGCCCCCAGGAAGTCCCAGAGCTGATTCACTTCAGCGTCCGGGTCCGCCGTGCGGGCGTTGTAGCTCCAGTTGATCCGGCCGACTGGAGGAGCCGGGTTGAACTCCGGCAAGTTGATCCGGTCGACGAGCTGGCCCTCGTTGCGCACGTAGAAGAACGACATCTGCCAATTCTTCACCGAGTCAACGGTGGGGATTTTGGGGAAGGGCGTACCCGGCCGGGTGTAGATCGAGGCGGCGCCGCAGGCCCGCAGGCGGCCCTCAGTAGTCTGGGCCTTGAGGTAGAACAGCCGGCTCCAGAAGTCGATATCCGGCCACAAGCCGGCGTAGGCCTCCATGAAGGCCACGTAGCAGCTGAGGAGGACGCAGGCGTTGGCCGGCAGGTGGTGCGGCTGCAGGCCAAAGTTGTCGAGGAACTGCCGGAAGAAGGTGGAGGCCGGCAGGCCCAGCCCGCGATCGAGATGCGCGCCGAAGACGACGCGCTCGCCGGGCTCCGGCTCGGGCTCCGTCTCCTCGCCCGGCACCCGCGTGACCACCGACCGCGGGATCCGCCGGAGGCGCACCAGCCGCTCGATGTCGTCCTCCCGCATGTACGAGCCCCTCCATGATCCGCTGGCGGAGGCCATTGTCGAGGAAGGAGAAGAAGATGACCACGAGAGGCGAAAGGGCGAAGAAGAGCCTTGCGACGGCGGCGGCGACGACGGCGGCTGAGGACGCTCCGTTGAAATGCGGGGCCCCGTGGCGCCAGCTCGATGGAGTAGCGGCGGCGGATCGGTGGAGATTCGCTCGCCGGAGTTCGCCAGCGGGAGACGTTCGCCGGAGCAGCAGCGGGCTCGAGCGCGAAGAAGAGAGCGAGGGGAGTGGGAGCGTGAGGAAGACGAAGTGAGGCAAGTGGCCGCCTCGATGCCCTCCCCCGCGGCATTTATAGCCGACCGCGGCGGACGGTTAGCCTCCAAGTGGCGATCGTGGCCACGTCGCCCGGATCTTTTGCGCATTAACTCCCCCCACGACCGCTACCGTTACCAGAAACCGCCACACCACGTCGCCCACGACCGCATCGAATCCGGAGGGGACATTGATGTGACCAGACGAACCGGCGGCAGAGCCCAGGCGTCAGACCGGTCAAGTCAGGTGCAGAACCCGAGGCGGCGGAGACTCCGGCGCGCCGCAAGCCGGAGCCGGACAATAAGTTCAACTCGGACCAAAGCTGTCCAGCAAGGCGGAGACACTACCAAAACTTGCGAGAAAGCAAAAGCTGCACAAGTGTAAATAGCGGCCGGCTAGAAGCAGCCGGCCGGAATGAGCCGGACGAGGGCGCAGCCGGCTGAATGGAAATTCTCAGTCGGCCCCTCCAAGTGCCGTCAAATATATTCGAGAAGCCAGGAAAACCTGCCTAGGTCCTTCTAAACGCAGGACCTTGCCAGCTTCGGGGGCTAATGTCGGGGGGAAGACCCCGGGTAGGGCAATGGACGCGGGGCAGCCGGCTGGCCACTGGCCGGCTCGCGGCAAAGGCCGGCTGAGGAGCAGCCGGCTGGCGCCGTGGCCGGCTGGTCCGAAAGCCGGCTGGCTCTAGGTCCTAGTCGGCCTGGCTACGACTACCAATGCTGTAGCTGGGCCGGCTTCTACAAGCCATATCCGACTGGGGGTTTGTACCTCAGACCGACTCGAGGCTGGCGAGTCTTGCACTGGAAGGAACCGGGTTGGTGATCCGGGTTCCCAAAGTCCACGCTGACTTCACCTTCCGTAAAGCACGGGGCACTGTGGAGCAACAGTGCCACGCGCCGGACAGGCCATCATGGTCTACGATGATCCGTACTGGCTACAGTGGCTGACGGCGACAGGGACACCTCCTCTCCATACCGCTGACCTTGGCAGCCGGATGGGACAGGCCATGATGCCTCAACGGCTCCTGACGTCACTGCCTCGGGAAGGAGCGGAAGCGGGAGCCGGCCAAGCCGGCCAGTAGACTATAGGGTCTTATATGTTAAGTGCCGGTGCCTATATAAGCCGCACTACCCCCTCTCGTGCAGGGGATCGATCATTCTCACTTCATTCCACCCTTAGCGCTGCCCTGTGAGAGGGACTTCAGTCTTCCTTAGCCTCCCAGGAGCAGCCGGACACAGCTCAAGGAGCAACCATTGTATTGTGTGATCATCATATACACTCTAGCAGGAGTAGAGGTTTTACCTCCATCGGAGGGCCTCGAACCTGGGTACGTCGCCGTGTCGCTCGTCCCCATACCCGCATCCGGATACCGCCGTGAGATCTCTCAGGAACCACTTCGATTAGCCACCCTATGGCATATGCCGTGACGATACCACGACACAGTGTTCCATCCCTGGATCACTTTGATATCTGCTAGTCAAACTAACAGCATGTGCTATATCCGGTCTAGTACATAGCATGGCATACATAATAGAGCCTACTGCCGAGGCATAGGGGATCTGACTCATCCTTTCTCTTTCTTCTGCGTAGCCGGTCCTTGAGTCTTACTCAAGACCTTGCCTGGCAACATAGGTAAGAATCCTTTCTTACTTTCGTCCATTCTAAACTTCTTTAGAATCTTGTCCAGGTATGTACTCTGTGATATCCCTATTAGACGTCTTGATCTATCTCTATAAATCTTGATGCCTAATATATACAATGCTTCACCAAGGTCTTTGATACATCTCCGACGTATCGATAATTTCTTATGTTCCATGCCACATTATTGATGATATCTACATGTTTTATGCACACTTTACGTCATATTTGTGCATTTTCTGGAACTAACCTATTAACAAGATGCCGAAGTGCCGATTCTTTGTTCTGCTGTTTTTGGTTTCAGAAATCCTAGTAAGGAAATATTCTCGGAATCGGACGAAATCAACGCCGAAGATCTTAGAATCCCCGGAAGCATCCAGAACACCCGAGAGTCGCCGAGAGGGGGCCACGAGCCCACGGACCATAGGCCGGCGCGGCCTGGGGGTGGCCCGCGCCCCCCTATGGTGTTGTCGCCTCGTTGACCTTCTGACGCCGCCTCTTCGCCTATTTAAGGGTCCTCGACCTAAAACCACGATACGGAAAAGCCACGGTACGAGAAACCATCCAGAGCCGCCGCCATCGCGAAGCCAAGATCTGGGGGACAGGAGTCTCTATTCCGGCATGCCGCCGGGACGGGGAAGTGCCCCCGGAAGGCTCCTCCATCGACACCACCGCCATCTCCATCAACGCTGCTGTCTCCCATGAGGAGGGAGTAGTTCTCCATCGAGGCTCGGGGCTGTACCGGTAGCTATGTGGTTCATCTCTCTCCTATGTACTTCAATACAATAATCTCATGAGCTGCCTTACATGATTGAGATTCATATGATGATGCTTGTAATCTAGATGTCGTTATGCTAGTCAAGTGAATTTTACTTATGTGATCTCCGGAGACTCCTTGTCCCACGTGTGTAAAGGTGACAGTGTGTGCACCGTGTGGGTCTCTTAGGCTATATTTCACAGAATACTTATTCACTGTTATGAATGGCATAGTGAAGTGCTTATTTATATCTCTTTATGATTGCAATGTGTTTTGTATCACAATTTATCTATGTGCTACTCTAGTGATGTTATTAAAGTAGTTTTATTCCTCCTGCACGGTGTAATGGTGACAGTGTGTGCATCCGTGTTAGTACTTGGCGTAGGCTATGATTATGATCTCTTGTAGATTATGAAGTTAACTATTGCTATGATGGTATTGATGTGATCTATGCCTCCTTTCATAGCGTGAAGGTGACAGTGTGCATGCTATGTTAGTACTTGGTGTAGTTGTGTTGATCTATCTTACACTCTAAGGTTATTTAAATATGAACATTGAATATTGTGGAGCTTGTTAACTCCGGCATTGAGGGTTCGTGTAATCCTACACAGTTAGTGGTGTTCATCATCCAACAAAAGGGTGTAGAGTATGCATTTATCTATTCTGTTATGTGATCAAAGTTGAGAGTGTCCACTAGTGAAAGTGTAATCCCTAGGCCTTGTTCCTAAATACTGCTATCGCTGCTAGTTTACTGTTTTACTGCGTTACTACTGCTGCGTTACTACTGTTTGTTTACTGTCCTGGGCAAAGCACTTTTCTGGTGCCGTTGCTGCTACTTATTTATACCACCTGTATTTCACTATCTCTTCGCCGAACTAGTGCACCTATTAGGTGTGTTGGGGACACAAGAGACTTCTTGCTTTGTGGTTGCAGGGTTGCATGAGAGGGATATCTTTGACCTCTTCCTCCCTGAGTTCGATAAACCTTGGGTGATCCACTTAAGGGAAACTTGCTGCTATTCTACAAACCTCTGCTCTTGGAGGCCCAACACTGTCTACAGGAAAAGGAGGGGGCGTAGACATCAAGCTATTTTCTGGCGCCGTTGCCGGGGAGGAAAGGTAAAAGGCACTCATACTTCGGTTCCAGGTAACAGTACTTTTCTGGCGCCATTGTGTGTGTGCTCGAAGCTATTTCCTTTAGATCCTGCAATTGCATCTTTTTGTTTCTTGTTTACACTAGTTAGGCATAATGGAAAACAACAAAAATAAGAGAGATCTTTATGAACTTTATCTTGAATTAGGACATGATGTGTTTGAAGAGAAAATTAAAAAACCCATGGAACTTTATATGCATGCTAATGGGAATGTTATTAATATGAACGCTTTGAACACTATTGTTGCTAATGCTATGGAAAATTCTAAGCTTGGGGAAGCTGGTTTTGATGAGCATGATCTTTTTAGTCCCCCAAGCATTGAGGAGGAAATTTTCTTTGATGATACTTTGCCTCCTATTTATGATGATTATAATGATAGTAGTCTTTTAGTACCGCCTGTTATGGAGGATAAATTTGATTATGATTATAATATGCCTCCTATATTTGATGATGAGAATAATAATGATAGCTACTTTGTTGAATTTGCTCCCACTACAACTAATAAAATTGATTATGCTTATGTGGACAGTAATAATTTTATGCATGAGACTCATGATAAGAATGCTTTATGTGATAGTTATATTGTTGAGTTTGCTCATGATGCTACTGAAAGTTATTATGAGAGAGGAAAATATGGTTGTAGAAATTTTCATGTTACTCAAATTCCTCTCTATGTGCTGAAATTTTTGAAGCTACACTTGTTTTATCTTCCTATGCTTGTCACTTTGCTCTTCATGAACTTGTTTATTTACAAGATTCCTATGCATAGGAAGCATGTTAGACTTAAATGTGTTTTCAATTTGCTTCTTGATGCTCTCTTTTGCTTCAAATACTATTTCTTGCGAGTGCATCATTAAAACTGTTGAGCCCATCTTAATGGCTATAAAGAAAGAACTTCTTGGGAGATAACCCATGTGTTATTTTGATACAGTACATTGTTTTATATTTGAGTCTTGGAAGTTTTTTACTACTGTAGCAACCTCTCCTTATCTTAGTTTTGTGTTTTGTTGTGCCAAGTAAAGTCGTTGATAGTAAGGTTCATACTAGATTTGGATTACTGCGCAGAAACAGATTTCTTTGCTGTCACGAATCTGGGCAAAATTCTCTGTAGGTAACTCAAAAAATTATGCCAATTTACGTGAGTGATCCTCAGATATGTACGCAACTTTCATTCAATTTGAGCATTTTCATTTGAGCAAGTCTGGTGCCTCAATAAAATTCGTCTTTACGGACTGTTCTGTTTTGACAGATTCTGCCTTTTATTTCGCATTGCTTCTTTTGCTATGTGGGATGGATTTCGTTGTTCCATTAACTTCCAGTAGCTTTGGGCAATGTACAGAAGTGTTAAGAATGATTGTGTCACCTCTGAACATGTGAGTTTTTGATTATGCACTAACCCTCTAATAAGTTTGTTTCGAGTTTGGTGTGAAGGAAGTTTTCAAGGGTCAAGAGAGGAGGATGATATACTATGATCAAGGAGAGTGAAAGCTCTAAGCTTGGGGATTCCCCGGTGGTTCATCCCTGCATATTTCAAGAAGACTCACGCATCTAAGCTTGGGGATGCCCAAGGCATCCCCTTCTTCATCGACAAAATTATCAGGTTCCTTCTCTTGAAACTATATTTTTATTCCATCACATCTTATGTGCTTTACTTGGAGCGTCTGTGTGCTTTTGTTTTTGTTTTTGTTTGAATAAATGCTTGTTTGGGAGAGAGACACGCTCCGCTGGTTCATATGAACACATGTGTTCTTAGCTTTTAATTTTCATGGCGAAGGTTGAAACTGCTTCGTTAATTGTTATATGGTTGGAAACGGGAAATGCTACATGTAGTAATTGGTAGAATGTCTTGGATAATGTGATATTTGGCAATTGTTGTGCTCATGTTTAAGCTCTTGCATCATATACTTTGCACCCATTAATGAAGAAATACATAGAGCATGCTAAAATTTGGTTTGCATATTTGGTCTCTCTAAGGTCTAGATAATTTCTAGTATTGAGTTTGAACAACAAGGAAGACGGTGTAGAGTCTTATAATGTTTTCAATATGTCTTTTATGTGAGTTTTGCTGCACCGCTTCATCCTTGTGTTTGTTTCAAATAACCTTGCTAGCCTAAACCTTGTATCGAGAGGGAATACTTCTCATGCATCCAAAATACTTGAGTCAACCACTATGCCATTTGTGTCCACCATACCTACCTACTACATGGTATTTCTCCGCCATTCCAAAGTAAATTGCTTGAGTGCTACCTTTAAATTTCCATTCTCTACCTTTACAATATATAGCTCATGGGACAAATAGCCTAAAAACTATTGTGGTATTGAATATGTACTTATGCACTTTATCTCTTATTAAGTTGCTCGTTGTGCGATAACCATGTTCCTGGGGACGCCATCAACTACTCTTTGTTGAATATCATGTGAGTTGCTATGCATGTTCGTCTTGTCTGAAGTAAGGGCGATCTACCACCTTATGGTTAGAGCGTGCATATTGTTAGAGAAGAACATTGGGCCGCTAACTAAAGCCATGATCCATGGTGGAAGTTTCAGACTTGGACAATATCCTCAATCTCATATGAGAAAATTAATTGTTGTTACATGCTTATGCATAAAAGAGGAGTCCATTATCTGTTGTCTATGTTGTCCCGGTATGGATGTCTAAGTTGAGAATAATCAATAGCGAGAAATCCAATGCGAGCTTTCTCCTTAGACCTTTGTACAGGCGGCATAGAGGTACCCCTTTGTGACACTTGGTTAAAACATGTGCACTGCAATAATCCAGGTAATCCGAGCTAATTAGGACAAGGTGCGGGCACTATTAGTATACTATGCATGAGGCTTGCAACTTGTAAGATATAATTTACATAACACATATGCTTTATTACTACCGTTGACAAAATTGTTTCTTGTTTTCAAAATCAAAGCTCTAGCACAAATATAGCAATCGATGCTTTCCTCTTTGAAGGACCTTTCTTTTACTTTTATGTTGAGTCAGTTCACCTATTTCTCTCCACCTCAAGAAGCAAACACTTGTGTGAACTGTGCATTGATTCTTACATACTTGCATATTGCACTTATTATATTACTCTATGTTGACAATATCCATGAGATATACATGTTACAAGTTGAAAGCAACCGCTGAAACTTCATCTTCCTTTGTGTTGCTTCAATGCCTTTACTATGAATTATTGCTTTATGAGTTAACTCTTATGCAAGACTTATTGATGCTTGTCTTGAAGTACTATTCATGAAAAGTCTTTGCTATCTGATTCACTTGTTTACTCATGTCATATACATTGTTTTGATCGCTGCATTCACTACATATGCTTACAAATAGTATGATCAAGTTTATGATGGCATGTCACTCCAGAAATTATCTTTGTTATCGTTTACCTGCTCGGGACGAGGAGAAACTAAGCTTGGGGATGCTGATATGTCTTCGACGTATCGATAATTTCTTATGTTCCAAGCCACATTATTGATGATATCTACATGTTTTATGCACACTTTACGTCATATTTGTGCATTTTCTGGAACTAACCTATTAACAAGATGCCGAAGTGCCAGTTGCTATTTTCTGCTGTTTTTGGTTTCAGAAATCCTAGTAAGGAAATATTCTCGGAATCGGACGAAATCAACGCCGAAGATCTTAGAATCCCCGGAAGCATCCAGAACACCCGAGAGTCGCCAGAGGGGGGCCACAGGCCCACCAGACCATAGGCCGGCGCGGCCTGGGGGTGGCCCGCGCCCCCCTATGGTGTCGTCGCCTCGTTGACCATCTGACGCCGCCTCTTCGCCTATTTAAGGGTCCTCGACCTAAAACCACGATACGGAAAAGCCACGGTACGAGAAACCATCCAGAGCCGCCGCCATCGCGAAGCCAAGATCTGGGGGACAGGAATCTCTGTTCCGGCACGCCGCCGGGACGGGGAAGTGCCCCCGGAAGGCTCCTCCATCGACACCACCGCCATCTCCATCAACGCTGCTGTCTCCCATGAGGAGGGAGTAGTTCTCCATCGAGGCTCGGGGCTGTACCGGTAGCTATGTGGTCCATCTCTCTCCTATGTACTTCAATACAATAATCTCATGAGCTGCCTTACATGATTGAGATTCATATGATGATGCTTGTAATCTAGATGTCGTTATGCTAGTCAAGTGAATTTTACTTATGTGATCTCCGGAGACTCCTTGTCCCACGTGTGTAAAGGTGACAGTGTGTGCACCGTGTGGGTCTATTAGGCTATATTTCACAGAATACTTATTCACTGTTATGAATGGCATAGTGAAGTGCTTATTTATATCTCTTTATGATTGCAATGAGTTTTGTATCACAATTTATCTATTTGCTACTCTAGTGATGTTATTAAAGTAGTTTTATTCCTCCTGCACGGTGTAATGGTGACAGTGTGTGCATCCGTGTTAGTACTTGGCGTAGGCTATGATTATGATCTCTTGTAGATTATGAAGTTAACTATTGCTATGATGGTATTGATGTGATCTATGCCTCCTTTCATAGCGTGAAGGTGACAGTGTGCATGCTATGTTAGTACTTGGTGTAGTTGTGTTGATCTATCTTACACTCTAAGGTTATTTAAATATGAACATTGAATATTGTGGAGCTTGTTAACTCCGGCATTGAGGGTTCGTGTAATCCTACACAGTTAGTGGTGTTCATCATCCAACAAAAGGGTGTAGAGTATGCATTTATCTATTCTGTTATGTGATCAAAGTTGAGAGTGTCCACTAGTGAAAGTGTAATCCCTAGGCCTTGTTCCTAAATACTGCTATCGCTGCTTGTTTACTGTTTTACTGCGTTACTACTACTGCGTTACTACTGCTTGTTTACTGTCCTGGGCAAAGCACTTTTCTGGTGCCGTTGCTGCTACTTATTTATACCACCTGTATTTCACTATCTCTTCGCCGAACTAGTGCACCTATTAGGTGTGTTGGGGACACAAGAGACTTCTTGCTTTGTGGTTGCAGGGTTGCATGAGAGGGATATGTTTGACCTCTTCCTCCCTGAGTTCGATAAACCTTGGGTGATCCACTTAAGGGAAACTTGCTGCTGTTCTACAAACCTCTGCTCTTGGAGGCCCAACACTGTCTACAGTAAAAGGAGGGGGCGTAGACATCAGTCTTTCATTGAAAAACTATTATTCAAATAACCTTTTACACTGCTTAATAGTTCTATATAATTCCCAATCAATAATATGTCATCCACATATAATATCAGGAATGCTACAGAGCTCCCACTCACTTTCTTGTAAATACAGACCTCTCCATGACACTGTATAAACCCGAAGTCTTTGATCACCTTATCAAAGCGTCGGTTCCAACTTCTCGATGCTTGCTTCAGTCCATAGATTGAACGCTGAAGTTTGCATACTTTGTCAGCATTTTTAGGATCGACAAAACCTTTGGGTTGTACCATATACAACTCTTCTCAATGTCTCCATTAAGGAACGCCGTTTTGACATCCATCTGCCAAATCTCATAATCGAAAAATGCAGCTATTGCTAACAAAATCCTCACAGATTTTAGCTTCGCTACAGGTGAGAAAGTCCTCATCGTAGTCAACTCCTTGAATTTGTCGGAAACCCTTTGCGACAAGTCGAGCTTTATAGACAGTAATATTACCATCAACATCTGTTTTTCTCTTGAAGATCCATTTATTCTAGACAGCCTTGCGGCTATCAGGTAAGTCTACCAAAGTCCACACTTTGTTATCATACATGGATCCCATCTCGGATTTCATGGCTTCTTGCCATTTGTTGGAATCTGGGCTCATCATCGCTTCTTCATACGTCGCAGGGTCTTCATCATTGTTGTCCATGATGACCCACAAGTATAGGGGATCGCGATAGTCTTCGAGGGAAGTAAAACCCAAATTTATTGATTCGACACAAGGGGAGGTAAAGAATACTTATAAGCCTTAACAACTGAGTTGTCAATTCAGCTGCACCTGGAAAAGCACTAGTAACAGGGATGATGTGAAAGTAGCACTAATATGAGAGCAATAGTAACAGTAACACAGCAGCAGTAATAGCAATATGAGAGCAATGGCACCAGAAGATAGTTGATACTACTTCCAATGACATGTAGAACAAGTATATGATGATGAGAGATGGACCGGGGTTCCCAGCGATCTACACTAGTGGTAACTCTCCAATAACAAGTGACAAGTGTTGGGTGAACAAATTACAGTTGGGCAATTGATAGGATTCAAAGCATTAAGATAGAACATCCAGATTATTAATTATGTAGGCATGTTTTCCAATTATAGTCGTACGTGCTCGCAATGAGAAACTTGCACAACATCTTTTGTCCTACCAGCCGGTGGCAGCTGGGCCTCTAGGGAATCTACTGGATATTAAGGTACTCCTTTTAATAGAGTACCGGAGCAAAGCATTAACACTCCGTGAAAACATGTGTCCCTCACATCACCGCCATCCCCTCCGGTTGTCCCGATTTCTGTCACTTCGGGGCCTTTGGTTCCGGACAGTGACATGTGCATACAACTTGTAGATACAATCTAAGCAATAAGTATAGAGCTTAAATCTAAGATCATGCCACTCGGGCCCTAGTGACAAGCATTAAGCATAACAAGATTGCAGCAACAATAACTTCACAAACTTTATAGATAGACTAATCATAATGTATCATCCATCGGATCCCAACAAACACAACACCGATTACATCAGATGAATCTCAATCATGTAAGGCAGCTCATGAGATCATTGTATTGAAGTACATAGAGGAGAGAATACCAACTAGCTACTGCTAGAACCCATAGTCCACAGGGGAACTACTCACGGAGCATGATGGAGGTGGTGGCGTCGATGGAGATGGCTTCCGGGGGCACTTCCCCGTCCCGGCAGGGTGTCGGAACAGAGAGTTCTGTCCCCCGAATTGGAGTTTCGCGATGGCGGCGGCGCCCCTAGAGTCTTTCTGGAGTTTCGTCAATTGGTACTGTGTTTTTACGTCGAAAGGGGTTTTATAGGCGAAGAGGCGACGCAGGAGGGTGCCTGGGGGCTCCTCACCATAGGCTGGCGCGGGCCCAGGCCAGGCCGCGCCGCCTTATGGTGTGGTGGCCCTCTGGCCCCTCTCCGACTCTTCTTCGGTGTTCTGGAGCCTCCCGGGAAAAATAGGATATTTGGCGTTGATTTCGTCCAATTCCGAGAATATTCCCCGAACAGCCTTTCTGGAACCAAAAACAGCAGAAAACAGGAACTGGCACTGTGGCATCTTGTTAATAGGTTAGTTCCGGAAAACGCATAAAAACATTATAAAGTGCAAGCAAAACATGTAAGTATTGTCATAAAACAAGCATGGAACAACAAAAATTATGGATACGTTGGAGACGTATCAGCATCCCCAAGCTTAGTTCCTGCTCGTCCCGAGCAGGTAAACGATAAAAAGAATAATTTCTGTAGTGACATGCTACTTACATAACCTTGATCATACTATTACAAAGCATATGAAATGAATGAAGTGACTCAAGGCAATGATCTATAGTTGCTAACAAATAGATAACATATAGCAAAACTTTTCATGAAGAGTACTTTCAAGACAAGTATCAAAAGTCTTGCACAAGAGTTAACTCATAAAGCAATAAATTCAAAGTAAAAGTATCGAAGCAACACAAAGGAAGATATAAGTTTCAGCGGTTGCTTTCAACTTTCAACATGCATACCTCATGGATAATTGTCAACATAAAGTAATATGATGAATGCAAATAAGAAAGTATGTAAGAATCAATGCACAATTGACACAAGTGTTTGCTTCTAAGATGGAAGGAAGTAGGTAAACTGACTCAACATAAAGTAAAAGAAGGGCCCTTCGCAGAGGGCATTGATTGCTATATTTGTGCTAGAGCTTTGGTTTTGAAAACATAAAGAGAGCATAAAAGTAAAGTTTTGAGAGGTGTTTGTTGTTGTCAACAAATGGTAGTGGGCACTCTAACCCCCTTGCCAGACAAACCTTCAAAGAGCGGCTCCCATGAATTATTTTTATTTTTGGGTGGCACTCCTTCCAACCTTTCTTTCACAAACCATGGCTAACCGAATCCTCGGGTGCCTGCCAACAATCTCATACCATGAAGGAGTGCCTTTTTATTTTAGTTTTATTATGATGACACTCCTCCCCACCTTTGCTTTCTCAAGCCATGGCTAACCGAATCCTTCGGGTGCCGTCCAACAATCACATACCATGGAGGAGTGTCTATTTAGTTTGATTAATTTGGGACTGGGAATCCCATTGCCAGCTCTTTTTGCAAAATTATTGGATAAGCGGATGAAGCCACTAGTCCGTTGGTGAAAGTCGCCCAACAAGATTGAAAGATAAACACCACATACTTCCTCATGAGCTATAAAACATTGACACAAATCAGAGGTGATAAATTTTGAATTGTTTAAAGGTAGCACTCAAGCAATTTACTTTGGAATGGCAGGAAATACCACATAGTAGGTAGGTATGGTGGACACACATGGCATAGTTTTTGGCTCAAGGTTTTGGATGCACGAGAAGCATTCCCTCTCAGTACAAGGCTTAGGCTAGCAAGGTTGTTTGAAGCAAACACAAGTATGAACCGGTACAGCAAAACTTACATAAGAACATATTGCAAGCATTATAATACTCTACACTGTCTTCCTTGTTGCTCAAATACTTTTACCAGAAAATATCTAGACCTTAAGAGAGACCAATTATGCAAACCAATTTCAACAAGCTTTACGGTAGTTCTCCACTAATAGGTTTAAACTACATGAAACAACTTAATCATGATCTACTTGAGAGCTCAAAACAATTGCCAAGTGTCAAATTATTCAAGACATATGAGGCATTTTCTGTTTCCAACCAAATAACCATAAGTATTGTAGCTTCCAACTTTTATCATTGAACTTTAAAAGTAAAACGAAGAACAAGTGTTCATATGAAAAAGCGGAGCGTGTTTCTCTCCCAAACAAGGATTGCTAGGATCCGATCTTATTCAAACAAAACAAAAATAAAAGCACACAGACGCTCCAAGTAAAGCACATATGATGTGACCGAATAAAAATATAGTTTCAATAGAAGAAACCTGATAAGTTGATGAAGAAGGGGATGCCAGGCATCCCCAAGCTTAGACGCTTGAGTCCTCTTGAAATATGCAGGGATGAACCACGGGGGCATCCCCAAGCTTAGACTTTTCACTCTTCTTGATCATATATCATCCTCCTCCCTTGACCCTTGAAAACTTCCTTCACATCAAACTTCTCATAAACTTCATTAGAGGGGTTAGTACTCAAAATAAAATTTGAATCCACCTTGGTCCTGTAGTGACACATTGCAAGAACTCAATAAAACATTAGCTACAGCTCTCCACGTCTAGAAAACCTCGCTTAAAGTCCACAAGAGACAATGCAAAAAAAAACAGAGACAGAATCTGCCAAAACAGAACAGCCAGTAAAGACGAATTTAAAAGAAATACTTCCGTTGCTCAAATCAGAAAACTCAAAACTAATGAAAGTTGCGTACATATCTGAGGAACACGCACGTAAATTGGAATATTTTTCTGAGTTACCTACAGAGAAAACAGCCCAGATTCATGACAGATAGAAATCTGTTTCTGCGCAGAAATCCAAATCTAGTATCAACCTTCGATTAGAGGCTTCACTTGGCACAACAAAACACAAAACTAAGATAAGGAGAGGTTGATACAGTAGTAAACAACTTCCAAGACACAAATATAAAACAAAGTACTGTAGCAAAATAACACATGGGTTATCTCCCAAGAAGTTCTTTCTTTTTAGCCATTAAGATGGGCTCAGCAGTTTTAAGGATGCACTCGCAAGAAATAGTATTTGAAGCAAAAGAGAGCATCAAGAGGCAAATTCAAAACACATTTAAGCCTAACATGCTTCCTATGCATAGGAATCTTGTAAATAAACAAGTTCATGAAAAGCAAAGTAACAAGCATAGGAAGATAGAACAAGTGTAATTTCAAGATCTTCAGCATATAGAGAGGTGTTTTAGTACCATGCAAATTTCTACAACCATATTTTCCTCTCTCATAATAATTTTCAGTAGCTTCATGAATAAACTCAACAATATAACTATCACGTGCAGCATACTTTTCATGATCCACAAACATATAATTTTTATCAAGTTCCAGAATAGTGGAATTAAAACTTTCAAACTTTCTTTTATTAATAATATAACAAGGTAGTTGATCAATCTCAAGAGATATGGGACTCATAGAATAAGTCAAGAACTCTCCAATCCCATTTTCATTAGTAGTACAATTAATATTATCAAGTAACATAGGACCATCATCTAAAGCTTTATCATAAACATTTGCCATGCAAAATTCTTTAGTACCATGCATTTCGACATTCGGAACAAACAAAGCATTATCATAAGATTTATCAAAGTAGCATAGATTATCATAAATAACAGTAGCATAATTATTCTCACAAGTTTTACTCATAGGTACTATTTCAAGAGAATCCACAGGAACATAACATTCAACCTCTTTCGGTAAGCATGGAGGACAATCAAATAGTGTAAGAGATAAAGAGTTACTCTCATTAGAAGGTTGGCACGGGTAGCTAATCCATTCTTCCTCCTTTTGTTCGTCGCTCTCCTCTTCTTTTTCATCCAATGAGCTTTCAGGTTCATCAATTTCCTCCTCTTTTTCATCCAATGAGCTTTCAGGTTCATCAGTTTCTTCTTCCACCGGTTCCTGCAAATTGTGAGTGCATTCTTGTGCATTAATGAGTCTCTCTTTATAGTCAATGATATAAGGATTATCACTGAAGCATTCTATGCAACAATTAAGGATAGAAGAGACATAATCTTTAAGGTCCTTACAAACAACACAAGTTTCATAATTCTCAACCATGAAGGATTCTATCTCAGAGGCTCCCATAAATACGACAAATTGTTCTACCTCTTCGAACCCATAATGAATATAGCAATTCCGATTATAGTTCTTAATTAAAAATTCCTCACTAAAGCCACATTGAAATTTAAGATGTTTAGTATCCTGTTGAGAGCAACAGTTTATATCATGGCGTTTAAGCAAGATTTTAGCAATTGTATTCACTTTTTCTATCATAGCACTCATTACTTCACCAGCTCTTGATTTTCTATAATTATTATAACATTCTATAAGCTCCAAGTAGGTTGTTGGTTCTCCCATAACAGCAGTTTTTAATTTTTCGATTTTTCAAATTTTTATGGATTTTTGGGTATATGAGAAAAATAAAACAAAACAGAAATAAACTAAGCAAAAGTAAACTAGGCAAAATAATACTAGACAGAAATAAACTAAGCACAAAGAAACTAGACAAAAGTAAACTAAGCAAAACAAAATAAAACAAAATAAAAACAGAGAGAGAGGTAGAGTGTACTCCCCAGGTGAACTTATGAGTAGAGCTATGCCTCCCCGGCAACGGCGCCAGAAAACGGTCTTGATGACCCATAAGTATAGGGGATCGCGATAGTCTTCGAGGGAAGTAAAACCCAAATTTATTGATTCGACACAAGGGGAGGTAAAGAATACTTATAAGCCTTAACAACTGAGTTGTCAATTCAGCTGCACCTGGAAAAGCACTAGTAACAGGGATGATGTGAAAGTAGCAGTAATATGAGAGCAATAGTAACAGTAACACAGCAGCAGTAATAGCAATATGAGAGCAATGGCACAAGAAGATAGTTGATACTACTTCCAATGACATGTAGAACAAGTATATGATGATGAGAGATGGACCAGGGTTCCCAGCGATCTACACTAGTGGTAACTCTCCAATAACAAGTGACAAGTGTTGGGTGAACAAATTACAGTTGGGCAATTGATAGGATTCAAAGCATTAAGATAGAACATCCAGATTATTAATTATGTAGGCATGTTTTCCAATTATAGTCGTACGTGCTCGCAATGAGAAACTTGCACAACATCTTTTGTCCTACCAGCCGGTGGCAGCCGGGCCTCTAGGGAATCTACTGGATATTAAGGTACTCCTTTTAATAGAGTACCGGAGCAAAGCATTAACACTCCGTGAAAACATGTGTCCCTCACATTACCGCCATCCCCTCCGGTTGTCCCGATTTCTGTCACTTCGGGGCCTTTGGTTCCGGACAGTGACATGTGCATACAACTTGTAGATACAATCTAAGCAATAAGTATAGAGCTTAAATCTAAGATCATGCCACTCAGGCCCTAGTGACAAGCATTAAGCATAACAAGATTGCAGCAACAATAACTTCACAAACTTTATAGATAGACTAATCATAATGTATCATCCATCGGATCCCAACAAACACAACACCGATTACATCAGATGAATCTCAATCATGTAAGGCAGCTCATGAGATCATTGTATTGAAGTACATAGAGGAGAGAATACCAACTAGCTACTGCTAGAACCCGTAGTCCACGGGGGAACTACTCACGGAGCATGATGGAGGCGGTGGCGTCGATGGAGATGGCTTCCGGGGGCACTTCCCCGTCCCGGCAGGGTGCCGGAACAGAGAGTTCTGTCCCCCGAATTGGAGTTTCGCGATGGCGGCGGCGCCCCTGGAGTCTTTCTGGAGTTTCGTCAATTGGTACTGTGTTTTTAGGTTGAAAGGGGTTTTATAGGCGAAGAGGCGGCGCAGGAGGGTGCCTGGGGGCTCCTCACCATAGGATGGCGCGGGCCCAGGCCAGGCCGCGCCGCCTTATGGTGTGGTGGCCCTCTGGCCCCTCTCCGACTCTTCTTCGGTGTTCTGGAGCCTCCCGGGAAAAATAGGATGTTTGGCGTTGATTTCGTCCAATTCCGAGAATATTCCCCGAACAGCCTTTCTGGAACCAAAAACAGCAGAAAACAGGAACTGGCACTGTGGCATCTTGTTAATAGGTTAGTTCCGGAAAACGCATAAAAATATTATAAAGTGCAAGCAAAACATGTAAGTATTGTCATAAAACAAGCATGGAACAACAGAAATTATGGATACGTTGGAGACGTATCAGTCCACAATCATGAAATTTAGACAAGGATCATACCAATCAGGAGTGGCACGTTCCCTTGTCGATCTGAGAGGTTCAGTAGCTTCCTCATTCGAAGTTTCATGATCATTATCATTTGCTTCCTCTGTTGCCGGTGTAGGCGGCACAACAACAACTTCCGGTACTGCGCTACTCTGATCAACGAGTAAAGATTCATCAATCTCATCGAGTTATACTTTTCTTCCAGTCACTTCTTTAGTGAGAAATTCTTTCTCAAGAAAGGTTCCGTTCTTAGCAACAAAGATTTTGCCTTCGGATCTGTGATAGAAAGTGTACCCTATAGTTTCCTTAGGGTATCCTATGAAGACGCATTTCTCCGCTTTGGGTTCTAGCTTGTCCGGTTGTAACTTCTTTACATAGGCTTCGCAACCCCAAACTTTAAGGAACGACAGCTTAGGTTTCTTATTAAACCATAATCCATACGGTGTCGTTTCAACGGATTTTGATGATGCTCTATTTAAAGTGAATGCGTCTATCTCTAATGCATAACTCCAAAATGATAAAGGCCAATCAGTAAGAGACATCATAGAACGAACCATATCTAAGAGAGTTCGATTACGACGTTCGGACACACCATTTCGTTGTGGTGTTCCCGGCGGTGTCAATTGTGAAAGTATTCCGCATTTCTTTAAATGCATGCCAAACTCATAACTCAGATATTCACCTCCACGATCAGATCGTAGAAATTTAAACTTCTTGTTACGTTGATTTTCTACTTCACTTTGGAATTCCTTAAACTTCTCGAATGTTTCGGATTTATGTTTCATGAAATAGATATACCCATATCTACTCAGATCATCTGTGAAGGTTAGAACATAACGATAACCACCGCGCGATGCTACACTCATTGGTCCGCACACATCGGTATGTATGATTTCCAATAAGTCAGTAGCTCGCTCCATCATACCAGAAAATGGAGTCTTAGTCATTTTTCCCATCAGACATGCTTCGCATCTATCAAGTGACTCAAAGTCAAGTGATTCAAGTAATCCATCGGTATGGAGTTTCTTCATGCGTTTCACTCCAATATGACCAAGACAATAGTGCCACATATAAGTAGAATTATCATTCAATTTAATTCGCTTAGCATCAATGTTATGTATATGTGTATCACTACTATCGAGATCTAACAGAAATAAGCCATTCTTTTCAGGTGCTCGAACATAAAAGATATTATTCATAAAAATAGAACAACCATTATTCTCAGACTTGAATGAATAACCGTCTTGCATTAAACAAGATCCAGATATAATGTTCATGCTCAACGCGGGTACAAAATAACAATTATTTAGGCTTAAAACTAATCCCGAAGGTAGATGTAGAGGAAGTGTGCCGACAGCGATCACATCGACTTTGGATCCGTTTCCAACGCGCATCGTCACTTCATCTTTCAGCAGTCTTCGTTTATTCTTTAGTTCCTGTTTCGAGTTACAAATATGAGCAACCAAACCAGTATCAAATACCTAGGTACTAGTACGAGAACTAGTGAGATAAACATCTATAACATGTATATCAGATATACCTTCTTTCTTCTTCTTGACAAGGCCGCTCTTCAGATCAGCCAGATACTTGGAGCAATTACGCTTCCAGTGTCCCTTCTCCTTGCAGTAATAGCACTCAGCATCAGGCTTAGGGCCGTTCTTAGGTTTCATAGGAGGCGTGGCAGCTTTCTTGCCACCCTTCTTGAATTTTCCCTTAGACTTGCCCTGTTTCTTGAAACTGGTGGTCTTGTTGACCATCAACACTTGGTGCTCTTTCTTGATCTCAATCTCTGCAGCTTTTAGCATGCCAAAGAGTTCAGGTAACTCCTTGTTCATGTTCTGCATATTGTAGTTCATCACAAAGTTCTTGTAACTAGGTGGCAGTGATTGAAGGACACGATTAATCCCCAGTCTGTTAGGAATCACTATTCCCAAGTCACTGAGTTTCTTCGCATGCCCGGTCATAACGAGCATGTGCTCACTAACGGAGCTGCCTTCTTCCATCATGCAGCTGAAGAAGTGTTTCGATGCTTCATAGCATTCCACGGCCGCATGAGTCTCAAATATAGCTTTCAGCTCATTGACCAACTCATGAGGATCGTGGTGCTCAAAACATTTTTGAATATCGGCTTCCAGACTGCACATGATGGCACACTGAACTTGAGAGTACCGAGCTTTCCGAGTCGCGTAAACATTCTTTACTTCATCGGTTTCAGTTTCTGTAGGAGGGTCACCTAGCGGTGCATCAAGCACATATTGCAGATTTCCGCCAGCGAGGAAGATCCTCACTTGACGGAACCAGTCGGTGAAGTTGCTACCGTTGCTCTTAAGCTTTTCTTTCTCTAGGAACTGGTTAAAATTGATTGGGGACGCCATAACTACAACATATATTTGCAATAGTTTAGACTAAGTTTATGACAAATTGAGTTCAAATTTTAATTCAACATAATTAAAAATCTAGGTGAACTCCCACTCAAAACAATATCCCTCGAATTGTCTTAGTGATCACACGAACCAAATCCATCACACCTAAGTCCGATCATCACGAGACAAGATGTAATTTCAATGGCGAACACTCAAAGTGTTCATCATATCAATCATATGATTCATGCTCTACCTTTCGGTATCATGTGTGCCGAGACCATGTCTGTACATGCTAGGCTCGTCAAGGCCACCTTAGTATCCGCATGTTCAAAACTGGCTTGCACCCGTTGTATGCACTTGTTGATTCTATCACACCCGATCATCACGAGATGCTTCGAAACGACAAGTCTTGGCAACGGTGCTACTAAGGATGAACACTTTATTATCTTGATATTTTAGTGAGGGATCATCTTATAATGCTACCGTCGCGATCTAAGCAAAATAAGATGCATAAAAGGATTAACATCACATGCAGTTCATATGTGATATGATATGCCCCTTTTGTCTTTGCGCCTTTGATCTTCATCTCCAAAGCACGGACATGATCTCCATCATCAACGGGTATGATCTCCATCATCATCGGCGTAGCGTCAAGGTCCATGGCGCCGTCTTCATGGTTGTTCACCTCATGTAGCAACTATTACAACTACTTTGAAATACTACTCAACATGAAATTTAAAGACAACCATAAGGCTGCTGCCGGTTGCCACAATACAATAATGATCATCTCATACATATTCATCATCACATTATGGCCATATCACATCACCAAACCCTGCAAAAACAAGTTAGACGTCTCTAATTTGGTTTGCATATTTTACGTGGTTTAGGGTTTTCGTGAAAGATCTAATCTACCTACGAACATGAACCACAACGGTGATACTAATGTTGTCAATAGAAGAGTAAATTGAATCCTCACTATAGTAGGAGAGACAGACACCCGCAAAGCCTCTTATGCAATACAAGTTGCATGTCGAACGAGGAACAAGTCTCATGAACGCGGTCATGTAAAGTTAGTCCGAGCCGCTTCATCCCACTATGCCACAAAGATGCAAAGTACTCAAACTAAAGACAACAAAAGCATCAACGCCCACAAACCATTGTGTTCTACTCGTGCAACCATCTATGCATAGACACGGCTCTGATACCACTGTAGGGATACATTGCATAGAAAACAAAAATTTTCCTACCGCGAGAACGCAATCCAAGCCAAGATGCAATCTAGAAGACGGAGCAACGAGGGGATGATCGAGACTCACCCTTGAAGATTTCCAAAGCCTATAAGAGTAGGCTCATATTGCTGCGGTAGACGATCACTTGCCGCTTGCAAAAGCGCGTAGAAGATCTTGATCACGGTGCCACGATCGGGCAGCACCTCCGTACTCGGTCACACGTTCGGTGTTGATGAAGACGACGTCCTTCTCCCCGTTCCAGCGGGCAGCGGAAGTAGTATCTCCTCCTTGAATCCGGCAGCACGACGGCGTGGTGGCGGTGGCGATGGAGAACTCCGGCGGAGCTTCGCTAAGCGTGCATGAGAGGTGGAGGAGAGGGGGGCGGCTAGGGTTTGGGAGAGGGGTGGCCGGCTACTAAGGGGGTGCGGCCAAGCTATGGCTTTGTGGTGGCCGGCCCCCTCCCCTATGCCCCTCATTATATAGGTGGAACCCCAAGTCTTGGACTACAAGTCTTCGAATAAGACCCCAACACAAGAACCTTCCATGTAGTAGGGAAACCTACCCAAGGTGGGACTCCCACCTCAAGTGGGATTCCCCCCTTCCATGTGGGGGGGGGGGGGGTGGCCGGCCCCCTTAGGTGGAGTCCACCTTGGACTCCCCACTAGGGTTGGCTGGCCATGGGGAGGTGGAGTCCCTCCGGGACTCCTCCTTCCTTAGTGATTCCTTCCAGACTTTTCTAGAACCTTCTAGAACCTTCCGTAAAATCACCGGATCATTTTCAAACTTATAAAATGACTTCCTATATATGAATCTTATTCTCCGGACCATTCCGGAACTCCTCGTGATGTCCGGGATCCCATCCGGGACTTCGAACAATACTTCGAACTCCATTCCATATTCAAGTTCTACCATTACAACATCAAACCTTAAGTGTGTCACCCTACGGTTCGTGAACTATGTGGACATGGGTGAGAACTCTCTCCGACCAATAACCAATAGCGGGATCTGGAGATTCATAATGGCTCCCACATATTCAACGATGACTTTAGTGATCAAATGAACCATTCACATACGATACCAATTCCCTTTGTCACGCGATATTTTACTTGTCCGAGGTTTGATCATCGGTATCACTCTATACCTTGTTCAACCTCGTCTCCTGACAAGTACTCTTTACTCGTACCGTGGTATGTGGTCTCTTATGAACTTATTCATATGCTTGCAAGACATTAGACGACATTCCACCGAGAGGGCCCAGAGTATATCTATCCGTCATCGGGATGGACAAATCCCACTGTTGATCCATATGCCTCAACTCATACTTTCCGGATACTTAATCCCACCTTTATAACCACCCATTTACGCAGTGGCGTTTGATGTAATCAAAGTACCTTTCCGGTATAAGTGATTTACATGATCTCATGGTCATAAGGACTAGGTAACTATGTATCGAAAGCTTATAGCAAATAACTTAATGACGTGATCTTATGCTACGCTTAATTGGGTGTGTCCATTACATCATTCATACAATGATATAACCTTGTTATTAATAACATCCAATGTTCATGATCATGAAACTAATCATCCATTAATCAAAAAGCTAGTTAAGAGGCATACTAGGGACTCTTTGTTGTTTACATATCACACATGTATCAATGTTTCGGTTAATACAATTATAGCATGGTATATAAACATTCATCATAAACATAAAGATATATAATAACCACTTTTATTATTGCCTCTTGGGCATATCTCCAACAGTCATGGTGATGGCTTTTTTGGCACAGTCAATCAATCCATGGTGTTTTGACATCCAGTCCATTCCTAGTACGACTTCCAAACCTTTGGTTCCCAGAATAATCAGATTGGCATAAAAGTCTACTTCATGGATTCTGATGGATACATTTTGCAAAATTTTCTGGCTTTGGTGGTTGATCCGGGAATTTGAACTATCATAACATGCTTCAAACTGATAGGTTGAATTTTACTTGTGGATGCAAAGTCTTCAGTGAAAAATGAATGAGATGCTCCGGAATCAAACAACACTCTGGCAGGTACGGAGTTGACAGAAAACATACCCAGTACAACATCTGGTGCTTGCTGGGCTTCTTTGGCGTTCATGTGGAAGAGACGGCCGTTGCGGTTATTGGGGTTGTTGGGGGCGAACTTCTTGCTGGTGGAGACACGACGTTGTTGCTGAGCAGGTGCAGCGGTGTTGCCTGCAATCTTGGCTAACCTCTTGGGGCACTCGTTGGAGTAGTGTCCCACTACACCACACTCATAATAAGTGATGGTGGCCTTGTCCTTGGTTGCGACGGGGATGGCGTTGCTCCCGGTCCTTGGAGCGGTGTTGGTGTTGTTGTTGTTGTTGTTGGGGGCTCGGGGCGGAGCGCGGTTGAAGTTGTTGTTGTTGTTGATGTAGTTGATGTTGTTGTGCTGGCCTCCTGGCCTAGAGTTTCCTCCACCCCGGTTCTGATAACCGGGGCGTGAAGTCTGCATCTGGGACTTGTTGTTGTTTCTTGGAGTGAAACCTCCGCTTGAGCTGGGGTGATACTTCGGGGCATTGCTGGTCCCACTCTGGTGCATCATGCGGCGTTTGCGGTTCTCATTGGCTTGGTTCAGCTTGCCCTCCATCTGGATGGAGGAATCCACTAAGGCTTCAAGGTCGGCGAAGGGGATGTTGACGAGGATAGTCTGCATCTCATCATGCAGTCCGTTCAGGAATCTCTCCTGCCTCTTCTCGGTGGTGTCGGTCTCGTCAGGGGCGTACCTTGACAGTGTAAGGAACCTGTCGCGGTATTCTACCACCATCATGCGTCCTTGCTTGAGTTCGCGGAACTCATCCCTCATCTTCTTGATAAGACCCGGGGGCACATGGTACTTGCTAAACTTGAGCTTGAAATCTGCCCAAGTCATGACTTGACCTCCGTTCATGGCACGGGTACTAGTCCACCAGGCTCGGGCTGGTTCGGCAAGATAGTGGGTTGCGAACAAGACCTTCTCGTTGGCTTCCACTCCGGCTACTTCCAAGTTGTTCTCCATAGTCTGGAGCCAGTCATCGGCGTCGAGGGGTTCCTCGGTCTTGCTAAACACCGGAGGGTTGGTGTTCTGGAAGTTCTTGAGTTTGGATCCGGGGTGGTCATGATTTGCATGGCCTTGGTTGGCAAGGTTTTGCAGTGCTGCGATGTTGGCTTGGCGTTTAGCTCTTTCAGTCTCCCTGTCAGCCATCAGGGTTTGCAACAGTTGCATCATGGCATCGTTGTTGGTGCGATTGGGAGGGGCCATCTGAACATAGAGAAGATCATGAGATAAGAGGGAAATTTCTATGGTTTATTTTGAGTAAGTGCATAAAGTTTGAAACTTGAATTCTTTTGATGACAAACACAAACATTCATTCAACATCACACCTTACAAACTAACACTTAACACTTCCCATGGTTTTAAGAACCATTCTCTCATGCTACGATACAACGGGCGGGATACAACTCACACCTACATAAGTGATCAGGTGCAACTACTCCTCATCCTCGACATCGATCGGGACGAAGTCGTCGGGTCCTGCCTCCAGGAACTCGTAGTCCTCCTCCTCGGTGAACTCGTCCTCCTCAAAGTCGTCGTCGTCGTCGTTGCTCAAGAAGGCTCCTCCTCCCTGAAGGTCGATACCTCCGTCGTCTTCCTCCATCTCTCTCAGCTGGTCCTCCTGGGCCTTGACAGTGGCCTCCAAGGATGCTATCTTGGCGCGAAGGCGCACAATCGTAGCGTCCTTCTTGGCATGCTGCTGGCGAAGGGCCTTGCGGTCGTTGGCGAGTAGCTTGATCGCCTCACCCTGCTCGATGATGTGAGCGTGGGTCTGGTTGGCGTACACGCGGGAGGCGTCCAGATCCTTCTGAGTCTGGTAGAGCATGAAGTCAAGGTGCTCAGCATGGTGCCTGATGTCTACGCCCCCTCCTTTTCCTGTAGACAGTGTTGGGCCTCCAAGAGCAGAGGTTTGTAGAACAGCAACAAGTTTCCCTTAAGTGGATCACCCAAGGTTTATCGAACTCAGGGAGGAAGAGGTCAAAGATATCCCTCTCATGCAACCCTGCAACCACAAAGCAAGAAGTCTCTTGTGTCCCCAACACACCTAATAGGTGCACTAGTTCGGCGAAGAGATAGTGAAATACAAGTAGTATAAAAGAGGCAATGCGAAATAAAAGGCAGAATCTGTCAAAACAGAACAGTCCGTAAAGACGAATTTTATTGAGGCACCAGACTTGCTCAAATGAAAATGCTCAAATTTAATGAAAGTTGCGTACATATCTGTGGATCACTCACGTAAATTGGCATAATTTTTTGAGTTACCTACAGAGAATTTTGCCCAGATTCGTGACAGACAGAAATCTGTTTCTGCGCAGTAATCCAAATCTAGTATCAACCTTGCTATCAAAGACTTTACTTGACACAACAAAACACAAAACTAAGATAAGGAGAGGTTGCTACAGTAGTAAACAACTTCCCAGACACAAATATAAAACAAAGTATTGTAGCAAAATAACACATGGGTTATTTCCCAAGAAGTTCTTTCTTTATAGCCATTAAGATGGGCTCAGCAGTTTTAATGATGCACTCGCAAGAAATAATATTTGAAGCAAAAGAGAGCATCAAGAGGCAAATTCAAAACACATTTAAGTCTAACATGCTTCCTATGCATAGGAATCTTGTAAATAAACAAGTTCATGAATAGCAAAGTAACAAGCATAGGAAGATAGAACAAGTGCAACTTCAAGATTTTAAGCATATAGAGAGGTGTTTTAGTAACATGAAAATTTCTACAACCATATTTTCCTCTCTCATAATAACTTTCAGTAGCAACATGAGCAAACTCAACAATATAACTATCACATAAAGCATTCTTATCATGAGTCTCATGCATAAAATTATTACTCTCCACATAAGCATAATCAATTTTATTAGTTCTAGTGGGAGCAAATTCAACAAAGTAGCTATCATTATTATTCTCATCATCAAATATAGTAGGCATATTGTAATCATAATCAAATTTATCCTCCATAACAGGCGGCACCAAAAGGCTACTATCATTATAATCATCATAAATAGGAGGCAAAGTATCATCAAAGTAAATTTCCTCCTCAATGCTTGGGGGACTAAAAAGATCATGCTCATCAAAACCAGCTTCCCCAAGCTTAGAATTTTCCATAGCATTAGCAACAATAGTGTTCAAAGCATTCATATTAATAACATTCCCATTAGCATGGATATAAAGTTCCATGGGTTTTTTAATTCTCTCTTCAAACACATAATGTCCTAATTCAAGATAAAGTTCATAAAGATCTCCCATATTTTTGTTGTTTTCCATTATGCCTAACTAGTGTAAACAAGAAACAAAAAGATGCAATTGCAGGATCTAAAGGAAATAGCTTTGAGTACTTACAACGGCGAAAATAGCTTAGTAGCCAAGATCCGGAGTGTGAGTACCTTTTACCCTTCCTCCCCGGCAACGGCGCCAGAAAATAGCTTGATGTCTACGCCCCCTCCTTTTCCTGTAGACAGTGTTGGGCCTCCAAGAGCAGAGGTTTGTAGAACAGCAGCAAGTTTCCCTTAAGTGGATCACCCAAGGTTTATCGAACTCAGGGAGGAAGAGGTCAAAGATATCCCTCTCATGCAACCCTGCAACCACAAAGCAAGAAGTCTCTTGTGTCCCCAACACACCTAATAGGTGCACTAGTTCGGCGAAGAGATAATGAAATACAGGTGGTATAAATAAGTAGTAGCAACGGCACCAGAAGAGTGCTTTGCCCAGGACAGTAAACAAGCAGTAGTAACGCAGCAGTAGTAACGCAGTAAAACAGTAAACAAGCAGCGATAGCAGTATTTAGGAACAAGGCCTAGGGATTAGACTTTCACTAGTGGACACTCTCAACTTTGATCACATAACAGAATAGATAAATGCATACTCTACACCCTCTTGTTGGATGATGAACACCATTGCGTAGGATTACACGAACCCTCAATGCCGGAGTTAACAAGCTCCACAATTCAATGTTCATATTTAAATAACCTTAGAGTGCATGAAAGATCAACACGACTAAACCAAGTACTAACATAGCATGCACACTGTCACCTTCACACTATGTAGGAGGAATAGATCACATCAATACCATCATAGCAATAGTTAACTTCATAATCTACAAGAGATCATAATCATAGCCTACGCCAAGTACTAACACGGATGCACACACTGTCACCATTACACCGTGCAGGAGGAATAAACTACTTTAATAACATCACTAGAGTAGCACATAGATAAATTGTGATACAAAACACATTGCAATCATAAAGAGATATAAATAAGCACTTCACTATGCCATTCATGACAGTGAATAAGTATTCTGTGAAATATAGCCTAAGAGACCCACACGGTGCACACACTGTCACCTTTACACACGTGGGACAAGGAGTCTCCGGAGATCACATAAGTAAAATCCACTTGACTAGCATAATGACATCTAGATTACAAGCATCATCATATGAATCTCAATCATGTAAGGCAGCTCATGAGATTATTGTATTGAAGTACATAGGGAGAGATTAACCACATAGCTACCGATACAGCCCTTAGCCTCGATGGAGAACTACTCCCTCCTCATGGGAGACAGCAGCGTTGATGAAGATGGCGGTGGTGTCGATGGAGAAGCCTTCCGGGGGCACTTCCCCGTCCCGGCGGCGTGCCGGAACAGAGACTCCTGTCCCCCAGATCTTGGCTTCGCGATGGCGGCGGCTCTGGAAGGTTTCTTGTACTGTGGCTTTTCCGTGTCGAGGTTTTAGGTCGAGGGGGCTTAAATAGGCGAAGAGGCGGCGTCAGAAGGTCAACGAGGCGACGACACCATAGGGGGGCGCGGGCCACCCCTAGGCCGCGCCAGCCTATGCTCTGGTGGGCCTGTGGCCCCCCTCTGGCCTCTCTCGTGTGTTCTGGATGCTTGCGGGGATTCTAAGATCTTCGGCGTTGATTTCGTCCGATTCCGAGAATATTTCCTTACTAGGATTTCTGAAACCAAAAACAGCAGAAAACAGGAACTGGCACTTCGGCATCTTGTTAATAGGTTAGTTCCAGAAAATGCACGAATATGACATAAAGTGTGCATAAAACATGTAGATATCATCAATAATGTGGCATGGAACATAAGAAATTATCGATACGTCGGGGACGTATTGATGTCTACGCCCCCTCCTTTTCCTGTAGACAGTGTTGGGCCTCCAAGAGCAGAGGTTTGTAGAACAGCAGCAAGTTTCCCTTAAGTGGATCACCCAAGGTTTATCGAACTCAGGGAGGAAGAGGTCAAAGATATCCCTCTCATGCAACCCTGCAACCACAAAGCAAGAAATCTCTTGTGTCCCCAACACACCTAATAGGTGCACTAGTTTGGCGAAGAGATAGTGAAATACAGGTGGTATGAATATATATGAGCAGTGGCAACGGCACCAGAAAAGTGCTTTGCCCAGGACAGTAAACAAGCAGTAGTAACGCAGTAAAACAGTAAACAAGTAGCGATAGCAGTATTTAGGAACAAGGCCTAGGGATTAGACTTTCACTAGTGGACACTCTCAACTTTGATCACATAACAGAATAGATAAATGCATACTCTACACTCTTGTTGGATGATGAACACCATTGCGTAGGATTACACGAACCCTCAATGCCGGAGTTAACAAGCTCCACAATTCAATGTTCATATTTAAATAACCTTAGAGTGCATGAAAGATCAATACGACTAAACCAAGTACTAACATAGCATGCACACTGTCACCTTCACACTATGTAGGAAGAATAGATCACATTAATACCATCATAGCAATAGTTAACTTCATAATCTACAAAAGATCATAATCATAGCCTATGCCAAGTACTAACACGGATGCACACACTGTCACCATTACACCATGCAGGAGGAATAAAACTACTTTAATAACATCACTAGAGTAGCACATAGATAAATTGTGATACAAAACACATTGCAATCATAAAGAGATATAAATAAGCACTTCACTATGCCATCCATAACAGTGAATAAGTATTCTGTGAAATATAGCCTAAGAGACCCACATGGTGCACACACTGTCACCTTTACACACGTGGGACAAGGAGTCTCCGGAGATCACATAAGTAAAACCCACTTGACAAGCATAATGACATCTAGATTACAAGCATCATCATATGAATCTCAATCATGTAAGGCAGCTCATGAGATTATTGTATTGAAGTACATAGGAGAGAGATGAACCACATAGCTACCGGTACAGCCCCGAGCCTCGATGGAGAACTACTCCCTCCTCATGGGAGACAACAGCGTTGATGAAGATGGCGGTGGTGTTGATGGAGAAGCCTTCCGGGGGCACTTCCCCGTCCCGGCGGCGTGCCGAAACAGAGAGTCCTGTCCCCCAGATCTTGGCTTCGCGATGGCGGCGGCTCTGGAAGGTTTCTCGTACCGTGGCTTTTCCGTATCGAGGTTTTAGGTCCAGGGGCTTTATATAGGCGAAGAGGCGGCGTCAGGAGGTCGAAGGGGCGCCGACACTATAGGGGGCTCGGGCCCCCCCTTGGCCGCGCCGGCCTAGGGTTTGGTGGGCCTGTGCCCCCTCTCTGGCGGTTCTCGGGTGTTCTGGATGCTTCCAGGCAAAATAGGAACCTGGGCGTTGATTTCGTCCGATTCCGAGAATATTTCTTTACTAGAATTTCTGAAACCAAAACAGCAGAAAACAGCAACTGGCACTTCGGCATCTCGTCAATAGGTTAGTTCCAGAAAATGCACGAATATGACATAAAGTGTGCATAAAACATGTAGATATCATCAATAATGTGGCATGGAACATAAGAAATTATCGATACGTCGGAGACGTATCAGCATCCCCAAGCTTAGTTCCTGCTCGTCCCGAGCAGGTAAACGATAAACAAAGATAATTTCTGGAGTGACATGCCATCATAAACTTGATCATACTATTGTAATCATATGTAATGAATGCAGCGATCCAAACAACGTAAATGACATGAGTAAACAAATGAATCATATAGCAAAGACTTTTCATGAATAGTACTTTCAAGACAAGCATCAATAGGTCTTGCATAAGAGTTAACTCATAAAGCAATAATTCATGGTAGAGGTATTGAAGCAACACAAAGGAAGATTAAGTTTCAGCGGTTGCTTTCAACTTGTAACATGTATATCTCATGGATAGTTATCAATGCAAAGCAATATAACAAGTGCAATATGCAAGTATGTAAGAATCAATGCACAGTCCACACAAGTGTTTGCTTCTTGAGATGGAGAGAAATAGGTGAACTGACTCAACATAAAAGTAAAAGAATGGCCCTTCGCAGAGGGAAGCATCGATTGCTATATTTGTGCTAGAGCTTTTATTTTGAAAACATGAAACAATTTTGTCAACGGTAGTAATAAAGCATATGAGTTATGTAAATTATATCTTACAAGTTGCAAGCCTCATGCATAGTATACTAATAGTGCCCGCACCTTGTCCTAATTAGCTTGGACTACCGGGGTTATCGCAATGCACATGTTTTAACCAAGTGTCACAAAGGGGTACCTCTATGCCGCCTGTACAAAGGTCTAAGGAGAAAGCTCGCATTGGATTTCTCGCTATTGATTATTCTCAACTTAGACATCCATACCGGGACAACATAGACAACAGATAATGGACTCCTCTTTTATGCATAAGCATGTAGCAACAATTATTTTTCTCATATGAGACTGAGGATATATGTCCAAAACTGAAACTTCCACCATGGATCATGGCTTTAGTTAGCGGCCCAATGTTCTTCTCTAACAATATGCATGGTCTAACCATAAAGGTGGTAAATCTCCCTTACTTCAGACAAGACGAACATGCATAGCAACTCACATGATATTCAACAAAGAGTAGTTGATGGCGTCCCCAGGAACATGGTTATCGCACAACGAGCAACTTAATAAGAGATAAAGTGCATACGTACATATTCAATACCACAATAGTTTTTAAGCTATTTGTCCCATGAGCTATATATTGTAAAGGTGGAGAATGGAAATTTAAAGGTAGCACTCAAGCAATTTACTTTGGAATGGCGGAGAAATACCATGTAGTAGGTAGGTATGGTGGACACAAATGGCATAGTGGTTGGCTCAAGTATTTTGGATGCATGAGAAGTATTCCCTCTCGATACAAGGTTTAGGCTAGCAAGGTTATTTGAAACAAACACAAGGATGAACCGGTGCAGCAAAACTAACATAAAAGACATATTGTAAACATTATAAGACTCTACACCGTCTTCCTTGTTGTTCAAACTCAATACTAGAAATTATCTAGACTTTAGAGAGACCAAATATGCAAACCAAATTAGCAAGCTCTAGGTGTTTCTTCATTAATGGGTGCAAAGTATATGATGCAAGAGCTTAAACATGAGCACAACAATTGCCAAGTATCAAATTATCCAAGACATTATAGCAATTACTACATGTATCATTTTCCAATTCCAACCATATAACAATTTAACGAAGAAGAAACTTCGCCATGAATACTATGAGTAGAAACTAAGGACATACTTGTCCATATGCAACAGCGGAGCATGTCTCTCTCCCACACAAAGAATGCTAGGATCCATTTTATTCAAACAAAACAAAAACTAAAACAAACCGACGCTCCAAGCAAAGCACATAAGCTGTGATGGAATAAAAATATAGTTTCAGGGGAGGAACCTGATAATGTTGTCGATGAAGAAGGGGATGCCTTGGGCATCCCCAAGCTTAGATGCTTGAGTCTTCTTGAAATATGCAGGGATGAACCACCGGGGCATCCCCAAGCTTAGACTTTTCACTCTTCTTGATCGTAGTATATCATCCTCCTCTCTTGACCCTTGAAAACTTCCTCCACACCAAACTTAGAACAACTCATTAGAGGGTTAGTGCACAATCAAAAACTCACATGTTCAGAGGTGACACAATCATTCTTAACACTTCTGGACATTGCCCAAAGCTACTGGAATTCAATGGAACAAAGAAATCCATCCCACATAGCAAAAGAGGCAATGCGAAATAAAAGGCAGAATCTGTCAAAACAGAACAGTCCGTAAAGACGAATTTTATTGAGGCACCAGACTTGCTCAAATGAAAATGCTCAAATTGAATGAAAGTTGAGTACATATCTGAGGATCACTCACGTTACTTGGCATAATTTTCTGAGTTACCTACAGAGAATTTTGCCCAGATTCGTGACAGCAAAGAAATCTGTTTCTGTGCAGTAATCCAAATCTAGTATGAACCTTACTATCAACGACTTTACTTGGCACAACAAAACACAAAACTAAGATAAGGAGAGGTTGCTACAGTAGTAAACAACTTCCAAGACACAAATATAAAATAAAGTACTGTAGCAAACTAAACACATGGGTTATCTCCCAAGAAGTTCTTTCTTTATAGCCATTAAGATGGGCTCAGCAGTTTTAATGATGCACTCGCAAGAAATAGTATTTGAAGAAAAAGAGAGCATCAAAAGGCAAATTCAAAACACATTTAAGTCTAACATGCTTCCTATGCATAGGAATCTTGTAAATAAACAAGTTCATGAAGAGCAAAGTAACAAGCATAGGAAGATAGAACAAGTGTAGCTTCAAAAATTTCAGCACATAGAGAGGTGTTTTAGTAATATGAAAATTTCTACAACCATATTTTCCTCTCTCATAATAACTTTCAGTAGCAACATGAGCAAACTCAACAATATAACTATCACATAAAGCATTCTTATCATGAGTCTCATGCATAAAATTATTACTCTCCACATAAGCATAATCAATTTTATTAGTTGTAGTGGGAGCAAATTCAACAAAGTAGCTATCATTATTATTCTCATCATCAAATATAGGAGGCATATTGTAATCATAATCAAATTCATCCTCCATAACAGGCGGCACCATAAGACTACTATCATTATAATCATCATAAATAGGAGGCAAAGTATCATCAAAGTAAATTTTCTCCTCAATGCTTGGGGGACTAAAAAGATCATGATCATCAAAACCAGCTTCCCCAAGCTTAGAATTTTCCATAGCATTAGCAACAATAGTGTTCAAAGCATTCATATTAATAACATTCCCATTAGCATGCATATAAAGTTCCATGGGTTTTTTAATTTTCTCTTCAAACACATCATGTCCTAATTCAAGATAAAGTTCATAAAGTTCTCTCATATTTTTGTTGTTTTCCATTATGCCTAACTAGTGTAAACAAGAAACAAAAAGTTGCAATTGCAGGATCTAAAGGAAATAGCTTCGAGCACAAACACAATGGCGCCAGACAAGTACTACCTGGAACCGAAGTATGAGTGCCTTTTACCTTTCCTCCCCGGCAACGGCGCCAGAAAATAGCTTGATGTCTACGCCCCCTCCTTTTCCTGTAGACAGTGTTGGGCCTCCAAGAGCAGAGGTTTGTAGAACAGCAGCAAGTTTTCCTTAAGTGGATCACCCAAGGTTTATCGAACTCAGGGAGGAAGAGGTCAAAGATATCCCTCTCATGCAACCCTGCAACCACAAAGCAAGAAGTCTCTTGTGTCCCCAACACACCTAATAGGTGCACTAGTTCGGCGAAGAGATAGTGAAATACAGGTGGTATGAATATATATGAGCAGTGGCAACGGCACCAGAAAAGTGCTTTGCCCAGGACAGTAAACAAGCAGTAGTAACGCAGCAGTAGTAACGCAGTAAAACAGTAAACAAGTAGCGATAGCAGTATTTAGGAACAAGGCCTAGGGATTAGACTTTCACTAGTGGACACTCTCAACTTTGATCACATAACAGAATAGATAAATGCATACTCTACACTCTTGTTGGATGATGAACACCATTGCGTAGCATTACACGAACCCTCAATGCCGGAGTTAACAAGCTCCACAATTCAATGTTCATATTTAAATAACCTTAGAGTGCATGAAAGATCAATACGACTAAACCAAGTACTAACATAGCATGCACACTGTCACCTTCACACTATGTAGGAGGAATAGATCACATCAATACCATCATAGCAATAGTTAACTTCATAATCTACAAGAGATCATAATCATAGCCTACGCCAAGTACTAACACGGATGCACACACTGTCACCATTACACCGTGCAGGAGGAATAAAACTACTTTAATAACATCACTAGAGTAGCACATAGATAAATTGTGATACAAAACACATTGCAATCATAAAGAGATATAAATAAGCACTTCACTATGCCATCCATAACAGTGAATAAGTATTCTGTGAAATATAGCCTAAGAGACCCACACGGTGCACACACTGTCACCTTTACATACGTGGGACAAGGAGTCTCCGGAGATCACATAAGTAAAACCCACTTGACTAGCATAATGACATCTAGATTACAAGCATCATCATATGAATCTCAATCATGTAAGGCAGCTCATGAGATTATTGTATTGAAGTACATAAGAGAGAGATGAACCACATAGCTACCGGTACAGCCCCGAGCCTCGATGGAGAAATACTCCCTCCTCATGGGAGACAGCAGCGTTGATGAAGATGGCGGTGGTGTTGATGGAGAAGCCTTCCGGGGGTACTTCCCCGTCCCGGCGGCGTGCCGGAACAGAGAGTCCTGTCCCCCAGATCTTGGCTTCGCGATGGCGGCGGCTCTGGAAGGTTTCTCGTACCGTGGCTTTTCCGTATCGAGGTTTTAGGTCCAGGGGCTTTATATAGGCGAAGAGGCGGCGTCAGGAGGTCGAAGGGGCGCCGACACTATAGGGGGCGCGGCCCCCTTGGCCGCGCCGGCCTAGGGTTTGGTGGGCTGTGCCCCCTCTCCGGCGGTTCTCGGGTGTTACGGATGCTTCCGGGCAAAATAGGAACCCGGGCGTTGATTTCGTCCGATTCCGAGAATATTTCTTTACTAGGATTTCTGAAACCAAAAACAGCATGAAAACAAAGAATCGGCACTTCGGCATCTCGTCAATAGGTTAGTTCCAGAAAATGCACGAATATGACATAAAGTGTGCATAAAACATGTAGATATCATCAATAATGTGGCATGGAACATAAGAAATTATCGATACGTCGGAGACGTATCACGTATCAGCATCCCCAAGCTTAGTTTCTGCTCGTCCCGAGCAGGTAAACGATAACAAAGATAATTTCTGGAGTGACATGCCATCATAACCTTGATCATACTATTGTAAGCATATGTAATGAATGCAGCGATCAAAGCAATGGTAAATGACATGAGTAAACAAATGAATCATAAAGCAAAGACTTTTCATGTACTTCAAGACAAGCATCAATAAGTCTTGCATAAGAGTTAACTCATAAAGCAATAATTCATAGTAGAAACATTGAAGCAACACAAAGGAAGATTAAGTTTCAGCGGTTGCTTTCAACTTATAACATGCATATCTCATGGATATTGTCAATGTAAAGTAATATAACAAGTGCAATATGCAAGTATGTAGGAATCAATGCACAGTTCACACAAGTGTTTGCTTCTTTAGGTGGAGAGAGATAGGTGAACTGACTCAACAATAAAAGTAAAACAATGGTCCTTCAAAGAGGAAAGCATCGATTGCTATATTTGTGCTAGAGCTTTGATTTTGAAAACAAGAAACAATTTTGTCAACGGTAGTAATAAAGCATATGTATCATGTAAATTATATCTTACAAGTTGCAAGCCTCATGCATAGTATACTAATAGTGCCCGCACCTTGTCCTAATTAGCTTGGACTACCGGGATTATCGCAATGCACATGTTTTAACCAAGTATCACAAAGGGGTACCTCTATGCCGCCTGTACAAAGGTCTAAGGAGAAAGCTCGCATTGGATTTCTCGCTATTGATTATTCTCAACTTAGACATCCATACCGGGACAACATAGACAACAGATAATGGACTCCTCTTTTATGCATAAGCATGTAGCAACAATTAATTTTCTCATATGAGATTGAGGATATATGTCCAAAACTGAAACTTCCACCATGGATCATGGCTTTAGTTAGCGGCCCAATGTTCTTCTCTAACAATATGCACGCTCTAACCATAAGGTGGTAGATCGCCCTTACTTCAGACAAGACGAACATGCATAGCAACTCACATGATATTCAACAAAGAGTAGTTGATGGCGTCCCCAGGAACATGGTTATCGCACAACGAGCAACTTAATAAGAGATAAAGTGCATAAGTACATATTCAATACCACAATAGTTTTTAAGCTATTTGTCCCATGAGCTATATATTGTAAAGGTGAAGAATGGAAATTTAAAGGTAGCACTCAAGCAATTTACTTTGGAATGGCGGAGAAATACCATGTAGTAGGTAGGTATGGTGGACACAAATGGCATAGTGGTTGGCTCAAGGATTTGGATGCATGAGAAGTATTCCCTCTCGATACAAGGTTTAGGCTAGAAAGGTTATTTGAAACTAACACAAGGATGAACCGGTGCAGCAAAACTCACTTAAAAGACATATTGTAAACATTATAAGACTCTACACCGTCTTCCTTGTTGTTCAAACTCAATACTAGAAATTATCTAGACCTTAGAGAGACCAAATATGCAAACCAAATTTTAGCAAGCTCTATGTATTTCTTCATTAATAGGTGCAAAGCATATGATGCAAGAGCTTAAACATGAGCACAACAATTGCCAAGTATCACATTATCCAAGACATTTTAGCAATTACTACATGTATCATTTTCCGATTCCAACCATATAACAATTTAACGAAGAAGATTCAACCTTCGCCATGAATACTATGAGTAGAGCCTAAGGACATACTTGTCCATATGCAACAGCGGAGCGTGTCTCTCTCCCACACAAAGAATTCTAGGATCCATTTTATTCAAACAAATTAAAAACAAAAACAAACCGACGCTCCAAGCAAAGCACATAAGATGTGACGGAATAAAAATATAGTTTCAGGGGAGGAACCTGATAATGTTGTCGATGAAGAAGGGGATGCCTTGGGCATCCCCAAAGTTAGACGCTTGAGTCTTCTTGATATATGCAGGGGTGAACCACCGGGGCATCCCCAAGCTTAGATTTTTCACTCTTCTTGATCGTAGTATATCATCCTCCTCTCTTGACCCTTGAAAACTTCCTTCACACCAAACTCAAAACAACTCATTAGAGGGTTAGTGCATAATCAAAAATTCACATGTTCAGAGGTGACACAATCATTCTTAACACTTCTGGACATTGCTCAAAGCTTCTGAAAGTTAATGGAACAAAGAAATCCATCCAACATAGCAAAAGAGGCAATGCGAAATAAAATGCAGAATCTGTCAAAACAGAACAGTCCGTAAAGACGAATTTTATTGAGGCACCAGACTTGCTCAAATGAAAATGCTCAAATTCAATGAAAGTTGCGTACATATCTTAGGATCACTCACGTAAATTGGCATAATTTTCTGAGTTACCTACAGAGAATTTTGCCCAGATTCGTGACAGACAGAAATCTGTTTCTGCGCAGTAATCCAAATCTAGTATCAACCTTGCTATCAAAGACTTTACTTGACACAACAAAACACAAAACTAAGATAAGGAGAGGTTGCTACAGTAGTAAAAAACTTCCAATACACAAATATAAAACAAAGTACTGTAGCAAAATAACACATGGGTTATCTCCCAAGAAGTTCTTTCTTTATAGCCATTAAGATGGGCTCAGCAGTTTTAATGATGCACTCGCAAGAAATAGTATTTGAAGCAAAAGAGAGCATCAAGAGGCAAATTGAAAACACATTTAAGTCTAACATGCTTCCTATGCATAGGAATCTTGTAAATAAACAAGTTCATGAATAGCAAAGTAACAAGCATAGGAAGATAGAACAAGTTCAACTTCAAGATTTTAAGCATATAGAGAGGTGTTTTAGTAACATGAAAATTTCTACAACCATATTTTCCTCTCTCATAATAACTTTCAGTAGCAACATGAGCAAACTCAACAATATAACTATCACATAAAGCATTCTTATCATGAGTCTCATGCATAAAATTATTACTCTCCACATAAGCATAATCAATTTTATTAGTTCTAGTGGGAGCAAATTCAACAAAGTAGCTATCATTATTATTCTCATCATCAAATATAGTAGGCATATTGTAATCATAATCAAATTTATCCTCCATAACAGGCGGCACCAAAAGGCTACTATCATTATAATTATCATAAATAGGAGGCAAAGTATCATCAAAGTAAATTTCCTCCTCAATGCTTGGGGGACTAAAAAGATCATGCTCATCAAAACCAGCTTCCCCAAGCTTAGAATTTTCCATAGCATTAGCAACAATAGTGTTCAAAGCATTCATATTAATAACATTCCCATTAGCATGGATATAAAGTTCCATGGGTTTTTTAATTCTCTCTTCAAACACATAATGTCCTAATTCAAGATAAAGTTCATAAAGATCTCTCATATTTTTGTTGTTTTCCATTATGCCTAACTAGTGTAAACAAGAAACAAAAAGATGCAATTGCAGGATCTAAAGGAAATAGCTTCGAGTACTTACAACGGCAAAAATAGCTTAGTAGCCAAGATCCGGAGTGTGAGTACCTTTTACCCTTCCTCCCCGGCAACGGCGCCAGAAAATAGCTTGATGTCTACGCCCCCTCCTTTTCCTGTAGACAGTGTTGGGCCTCCAAGAGCAGAGGTTTGTAGAACAGCAGCAAGTTTCCCTTAAGTGGATCACCCAAGGTTTATCGAACTCAGGGAGGAAGAGGTCAAAGATATCCCTCTCATGCAACCCTGCAACCACAAAGCAAGAAGTCTCTTGTGTCCCCAACACACCTAATAGGTGCACTAGTTCGGCGAAGAGATAGTGAAATACAGGTGGTATAAATAAGTAGTAGCAACGGCACCAGAAGAGTGCTTTGCCCAGGACAGTAAACAAGCAGTAGTAACGCAGTAAAACAGTAAACAAGCAGCGATAGCAGTATTTAGGAACAAGGCCTAGGGATTAGACTTTCACTAGTGGACACTCTCAACTTTGATCACATAACAAAATAGATAAATGCATACTCTACACCCTCTTGTTGGATGATGAACACCATTGCGTAGGATTACACGAACCCTCAATGCCGGAGTTAACAAGCTCCACAATTCAATGTTCATATTTAAATAACCTTAGAGTGCATGAAAGATCAACACGACTAAACCAAGTACTAACATAGCATGCACACTGTCACCTTCACACTATGTAGGAGGAATAGATCACATCAATACCATCATAGCAATAGTTAACTTCATAATCTACAAGAGATCATAATCATAGCCTACGCCAAGTACTAACACGGATGCACACACTGTCACCATTACACCGTGCAGGAGGAATAAACTACTTTAATAACATCACTAGAGTAGCACATAGATAAATTGTGATACAAAACACATTGCAATCATAAAGAGATATAAATAAGCACTTCACTATGCCATTCATAACAGTGAATAAGTATTCTGTGAAATATAGCCTAAGAGACCCACACGGTGCACACACTGTCACCTTTACACACGTGGGACAAGGAGTCTCCGGAGATCACATAAGTAAAATCCACTTGACTAGCATAATGACATCTATATTACAAGCATCATCATATGAATCTCAATCATGTAAGGCAGCTCATGAGATTATTGTATTGAAGTACATAGGGAGAGATTAACCACATAGCTACCGGTACAGCCCTTAGCCTCGATGGAGAACTACTCCCTCCTCATGGGAGACAGTAGCGTTGATGAAGATGGCGGTGGTGTCGATGGAGAAGCCTTCCGGGGGCACTTCCCCGTCCCGGCGGCGTGCCGGAACAGAGACTCCTGTCCGCCAGATCTTGGCTTCGCGATGGCGGCGGCTCTGGAAGGTTTCTCGTACTGTGGCTTTTCCGTGTCGAGGTTTTAGGTCGAGGGGGCTTAAATAGGCGAAGAGGCGGCGTCAGAAGGTCAACGAGGCGACGACACCATAGGGGGGCACGGGCCACCCCTAGGCCGCGCCAGCCTATGCTCTGGTGGGCCTGTGGCCCCCCTCTGGCCTCTCTCGTGTGTTCTGGATGCTTCCGGGGATTCTAAGATCTTCGGCGTTGATTTCGTCCGATTCCGAGAATATTTCCTTACTAGGATTTCTGAAACCAAAAACAGCAGAAAACAGGAACTGGCACTTCGGCATCTTGTTAATAGGTTAGTTCCAGAAAATGCACGAATATGACATAAAGTGTGCATAAAACATGTAGATATCATCAATAATATGGCATGGAACATAAGAAATTATCGATACGTCGGAGACGTATCAGTGCCTCAACTCCGGGTGCGGCTGCAGCTCCATGGGCACTCCCATGGCATCACGCCTCACGAGATGCGCGAAGCGGGAAGCGAGGATGCGCACCACGTTCTGTCCACAGAGACGCGCAAGTGCCTCCTGAAGGCCACGTGTGAGTCCGTCGAGCCAGTTGCTCTCGCGGAAGGAGAAGAGGATCCTCTCCGAGGTGGGAGGCTCCATCTTTCCCCTCAAGTCAGCAGTGATGATCCACTGCAACTCTCCTCCAGGCTGGTCGTCCACCTGGATCCCGTGGAGCTCGGGGTGTGGGCGTCCAAGGAAGTCCGAGATGGCGTTGAGGTCGTGCTCAAAGATCAAGCTTCCACCATTCCCAAGCTGGTAGAACTTGGTGTTGATGGGTTCATTCGGCTCCATCTGAAAGCGAAATGGATAAGTAGTTAGAGAGTGAACAAGTGTGGCAAATTTTTAAGTAGATTCAAATAAGGAAGAGCATGATTCATCAAATTTTGAAAAAGTCTCAAATACAAGAGTGTGAGTAAGTTTTCATAAATATTCTCTTCATTTGATTTCAAAGCTAAGTTTTTCTGAACGTCCATTCTAACTAGGGTCTTCTAAGGTCAAACAATGGCTCTGATACCAACTTGTCAACACCCGGATTTTTAAGTCCAGATGCCTATTATGTCATTCATCGCAATCCCAGGAATATTGTTGTTGCGAGGCATAATAGTTAAGTATCATAGTCATCATTCATTACAAACCATATTGTCTTACAACTTGAATCACATGATCCATATTACACAAATAGTTGATCTATTGATCAACAAACAAACATAAGTTCATAGCGGAAGCGTAAAGATAAATGGACTCTCTAGTCCACAGGCCAACGCTTGACGTCGGAAGACTCCTAGTTGGTGTAGGCGTCCTGCTGGTCATCTCCTTCACTAGTAGGAAAACCCTTATAGGCGGAGCTTATTTCTGTGGCGCACCGACAAAAATTAGCCACATAAATTTGTTTTGTGGCGCAGCAGACACGGTGCGCCACAGAAATAGCTTAATTTTGTGGCGCACCAACAATCCATGCGCCACAGAAACTTGGTGGGGCCAGCCCCAACCATTGGTTTCACTACTTTAGTGGCGCACAGGACCAGTGCGTCACAGAAATAAGACATTATGTGGCGCACTGGTCCTGGTGCGCCACTGAATTAAGACTTTCTGTGGCGCACGCGGGATGATGCGCCACAGAAACTACACATTTCTGTGGCGCACATGAGTTCCATGCGCCACAGAAGTTTTTTTTGCTCCCCACGCAACTCCACCCCCCCCCCCCGTGGATCGCCTTTTTGACCTCTGTAAAAAATGAAAGAAATAGATAGAAATTACAAAAAATAAATTCCATCAAGATGCCCATGTATTATGTCATCTTTTACCACTGCAAATTAACAAACATGAATTTCGACTTTTTTTGCAAAATTGGGTGGGAAAATCATCAAACTGGTTTTCTGGTTGCATACGAACTCGAAAAAAAACGCATAATATATCAAAATGATTCCACGAAAAATCTACATCCGAATTCACCTGGGCTCGCCCGGTTGGACAATTTTTAGAATCTCCAAATTTGAAAAGAGTAAAAAGTTACGGCCAGTTAAAGTTTTTTTGCTGCAAAATACAAAAAAAAGAAAAAAATTCTGTGGCGCACCTAGTGCCCATGCGCCACAGAATTAACGTCCAAAAAAATTCGGTGGCGCACCTAGTGCCCATCCTGCCGCCCTCCACCACTCCTCCTCCACTTCTCCTCACTTCTCCTCTTATGCAAACTTCTCCTCCACTCCTCCTCCACTTCTCCTCACTTCTCCTCTTATGCAAACTTCTCCTCCACTTCTCCTCCTCCTCCTCCTCCTCCTCCTCCTCCACCACCACCACCACCACCACCACCACCTCCTCCTCCTCCGGCCGGCCTTCTCCTCCTCCACCACCACCACCACCACCACCACCTCCTCCGGGGCCGGCCTCCTACTCCGGCGACCACCTCCTCCGGGACCGGCCTCCTACTCCGGCGACCTCCTCCTCCTCCGGCCGGCCTCCTCCTACTCCGGCGACGACGACCTTCTCCTCCTCCTCCTCCTCCTCCTCCTACTACTCCGGCGACCTACTCCGGCGGCCACCTCCTCCTCTTCCTCCATCACCTCTTCTTCCTCCACCACCACCTCCTCTTCCTCCACCACCTCCTCCACCACCACCTCCACCACCACCTCCATCACCACCACCACCACCACCACCACCACCTCCATCACCACCACCACCACCACCTCCTCCTCCTCCTCCTCCTCCTCCGGCCGTCCTTCTCCTTCACCCACCCACCCACCCACCTCCGGCTACCTTCCAGCGAAATTAAAAAAAAATTAAAAATTTCGGCGGCCCCAGATCTAGATCTAGATCTAGATCTGGCCGCCATTTTTTTTTGAATTTCAAAAAAAAAATCTGTGGCGCACCACCGCCGGTGCGCCACAGAAATAAGTTTCTGTGGCGCACCACCGCCCGTGCACCACATAATTGATTTTTAGTGCGCCACATAATTGATTTCTGCGGTGCGCCATAGAAACATAATTTCCTCTTATTACATATGTAAATGATAGTTTCCATTTAGTTCTTGAGGAATAATTTCCTCTCATTGAATCTTCTTAAGATTTAATTTCTCAAACAATCATACATGAAATCATGTTGACCTAAGTCAACCATTCATCATCATCATTTGAGAAAATGATTTAAATGAGGTAGAATACCTCATACTATTTAACAATGCTTATTATGATTTAAAATCACCAAGTATTTCATGTCAGAGGATTTGAACAGAGGTCCAAACTTCATATGAAAGTACTTGGGACAAGATTTAAATAAAGTGAAACACTTCATATGATTTGCATAATAGTTTTGGACAATATCACTTAATTAAACTAGCCATATAGTCCATTATTTCAACTAGGGCATGATCATTCAAAGTGACCACACCATATTTTTGCAGAAACAATTAGTGTAAGTGAAATGTGAGCTATTAGAGTTGGAATTAACTAAATATCATGTTTGGTTGATTTTAAAGATTTATTTGAATGTGCAAAAGTCCCTGACTTAATCTTTTTGTCACATTATTTCTACAACAGATCTCTCACTGAGACCAGTGGCATTGGTTAGAACTTTTCAATAGCTTTCCAACAATATAAAGTTTGCTAAATTTGGCCAAGCCAAACAGATTCTATTGAATTTCAAAGTCAGGACCAGTATTGAATTTAAATGGATTTGGAAAATTCAGATTTAAATAAAGGGCCGGCGGGAAACTGAGTTGGGCCGAAATGAATTAAAACGGCCCACGTCCAGCCCACCACGCGTCCACACACGCGTGGGCTGTCTGACGGTGGGATCCACTAGTCAGCGACTCATAACGCCCGAAGCGGTACGAGCGACGTGGCGCGTTGGATTAGAAGATGATCCAACGGCCGATGGTCATCGTCGTCGCCGGCGAGAGAACCTCACTGGCGTGGCGAGGGTAGGGGGTCGGAGGGCTAACCAGGGCTCCGGCGGTCGGCGGCGAGGTTCACGGCGACATTGTCGATGACGCTGAGGCAGCTGGTAGCAGTGGCGGAGCTTGGGGAGGCCTGAATCGACGGCGATGTTCTCAGGGCTTCTGCGGCTCCGATCTTGCAATTCCGGCGACTCCGGCGACGATCGAGCTAGCTACTGTGTGAGGAGAAGCGGTGAAGAGAGGGGAGTGAGCTGGTGTGCTTGGTGGAGTCCAGGGAACGCTCTGTTTATAGAATCGTGGAGGTGCTGCGGGGCAGTGACGAGTTCGACATCGACGCGGCTGCTTCGGCGAGCTAGCGAGCTAGAGGATGGCGGGGTACTGTGCTGCGTGTCCAGGCGGTGCATTTGGCGGCGACAGCTTGGTCGGGCGGCGCCTAATTCCGTCAGGTGGTCGCGGGATACGGCGTGGCAGAAGCGGGATGTGCTCGTTGTCTCCGGCGACGGTGGGCACGGGTTGGCTTCGCGAGCATGTCTGGCGGGCTTGCGGTGGCACAGCGATGCTCAACCTGCTTAGCGGGGGTCCAGGGCGTGCACGAGCTGGCGAGGCGGCGCGTGGCCAGTGGCTTCCGCGGCGTGTACTGGCGCGACGTCATCGGCATCCTGGGCAGATCTTGGCGCGCAAAATCCGGCGATGGTCGGCGTCGTTCGTGGCAATGGCGCTGCTAGGCGTGGCTAGGGAGGCACGGTGGAGGGTTTGGGCACCAGGGCTAGAGTTGGGGAAGAAGGGGAGAAGAAGAGGGGGAACATGGCCGGCATGGCCTTGCCATGCAAGCTAGGCTTGCCCCTTAGGGTTGCTATGCTGTGGAGTGAGAGAGAGAGGGCCAGGGGACAGGGTAGAGTAGATTGGGGCAGATAGGGTTGGGCCAAACACTATACAAATAGTGTTTGAATTTATTCCATATTTGCAATTTGCAAACTTTGCCAAATTTGGTTTAGTTCAAAAGGTTCCAAAATTTGAATGTGGAGGGTTTTGTTGAGTTGCAAGTGACCAGAGACAAGCATGTGTGGTGGTGGAATTTTAAAAATCAAAGAAATGCAAATTTGCACAAAGTGAGATTGTTGCATATGTTAAAAAGTCTCAACTTTGCATGAGCATAGTTTTTGATCCAAGATGATTTTGGTATGGTGGTCTTTACCAAAGTTGTTCACCTTGTTGTGCTCTTGGATGAGGTGCAAAGAATTGGGAAAGTTTAGTTTGAAAAACTTGAAATGCAAGGGCTCAAAGTAGTGACCAGAATATAAATGGCATTGACCATTATCATATGTGATCACAATATGAGTTTGAATTTGATTTGATTTGTGTTTATTTGATTCCAAAAGTTGTAATAAGTGTTTAGTAACATAATACAACTAATGGTGAAGACCAACTTGGACTAGGGTAAAGATTTGAAAAAAATGGCATAAACCATATGTGAGGGTTTTAGGGTTTTATTCTTATTTGATTTCTTTCTCTTTTTATTTTATTTGGTTTGTGATCTTTACTTGATCACTTTAGGGTTTTAGGGTTGGTCACATAAGCATAAGAACAATCATCATGGCATATCACTCAAAATGCACAAGTCATATGCATGGCACTATATGCAAATAAAAGTTTTTTTTGGTTCTAAATTTTGGATCTCTGGAATTCTTCTTCTTCTTCTTATTGAAATTTAGGATGTTACATATACTGACGAATCTAGGTCTTGAAAATGGCTGCCGGTCATCAAGGACGTCGAAGCTCGGGATGCTTTTGATAGTTTTGTTCGCATTACTGTCGGAGAGGGACATAAAATCCTATTCTGGAGGGATCGCTGGATTGGAGGTAGGTCCGCCCACGACATCGCTCCTGGGATCACCTTGCATGTCAAGACGAGGATCAAGAACTCAAGGACTGTAGCCCAAGCCATGAACCAGAACGCGTGGATTAATGACATCAGTGGCAATCTAGCCACACTCGAGCGAGGGAGTGCACTGCGGTATGGCTGGCTGTGCACAGCGTGCCAAGGAACGATGCTGAACCAGACATCTTCTCCTGGCCGTGGTCTTTGTCTGGTGCCTACACAGCCAGATCAACCAACGCTATGCTGTCGCAGGGAGCTGTCAGGTTCCAACTTCACGAAGCTATCTGGCAGGCCAAAGCCTCTCCCAAAAGCAAATTCTTTATGTGGCTCGCGGTTCAGCACATGATGGACTTCGGATCGTCGACAGAGGCATGGGCTGCAGGCTCAATCCTCGGCTTGCTTTGCATGCTTTCAGGAAGAAGACACCGCTGAGCATCTGCACGTTCAATGTGTCGTGGCCAGGGAGGTTTGGTTCCGGTGTGCGCAAATGCTTCGAATCAACATCAAGACACCGGAGAGCTCGGATACGATCAAAGCATGGTGGATGGCGGAGAGGGAAAAGTGCAGAGCCAAGGACAGGAAGTGGATCAATGGCCTCATCTGCACGGCGGGATATGCACTATGGAAAAACAGGAACGCCGAAGTTTTCAGGAGCTCGGCAAGGAGCCGTACCCCTACGATCATTGCCACCGACATAGTGGAGGAGTGCAACATGCTTTGCCATCTTTGGAGAGCCCAGAGAGGGGTAGGACCTTAGGAGTAGGATATCATAGCTTGGTTGTGAGAGAGTAGCCTTTTTTCTTTCCTTTGGAGTGCTTGATGCCTGATGTGTGCATTGGGCATCATTTCTTGTCATTAATTCTGTCTTCTATAAAATTAAGGTACGCAATTGCGTACTCTCGAAAAAAAAACTTCTCGTGGCGAGGCGTCCGGTGCTGCCCCAACCGGGAATAAGGAAACTCAATGTGCACTGCCTAGGCCCATTTAAAATCCACTATGCACAAGCTGAACCATTTCTTGGATTATGGCAGCATTCATAGAAGTTGAACTGCCTCAAGCTTTCCATCACAACAAATCTGTTGTTTTATTTATTTACGAACGAACACATCTGTTTTTCACAGTAAAGGAAAAAAAAGTATTCCTAAACATATATACGACGAAGAAGGATCATAGTATAGTTAGTATCCGAAAACATTAATCTGGTATATCGGGAACTCCCGAAGGAGGATCATAGCACTGCATGCTGTGCTGACCACAATTTAAACGAACCATCAGTCGGCAGTAACGTCCAACCCAAAGCAAAAAACGACTACGCTAGAAGTAAAAAACGACTACGAACCATATGCCAATTTATAGCGTCGAATTTGTTTTTTCACGATAACGTGCTGGGGACTGGGGTGGCCTGAGATTAGCGCAGCACCATGAATGATCCAAAACAATGGGTGGGCCACTCAGCCGAGATTGGAACCTAAGTAGGCTCTTGGTTGCTAATGGGCCATTTATGCCATTTGCTAAGAAGAGAATTGCAGATAAGGCTGTTCCACGGCCCAGTATGCCTAGGTCAGCTTTGGAGGAAGTTGAGACAGCCTTTGAGGGAGGTTATCAATAATCTTGAGGTGAACTTCAAATGAATATTGCTAGGGATCATGCAGTTGGAGGAATCAGGATATAGTATTAGAAAGCTTCCTAATGTCATGGATCCACATTCCATCTTTTTTTATGAAAACTATTTGTATCGAACTCAAAACATCACATTAAAGTGATGCAATAATAGAAAATTGAGAATGGATTTTGTATTTGCAAGCATGAATGTAGGTGTTTTCATCGCCATTTGATTTCTTCCTCCAGATTCCCGCTCATCATATTAGATGGAAAAGTAGCTCTCTCTTAATCTTTGAGTTCTGTAAAAAAAATTCAATTGGCCTATTTGGTGGTCGTAGAAACGTAGACCAAAACGCTAGGACGCGATTTCGACTCCCCAACGCCGCCGCCGCATCGACGAGACGCTGCCTCCGGACTCCCTACCGCGGCGCCTCCCCTTGCCGACTTCCTTTTTGTTGCCCCTCCCTGACTCCGGTCGCCGCTGCCCCCTGCTCCCCTCATCTCCCGCTCGCCCGCTCAAGCAGAAGCAGTCGCAGGTGCTCCGTGCTCGACGCCTTGACTGCTCGGGCTCGGCTCGGCTGTCCCGGCGCCACTCGCCGGTGTCCGCCTTCACCAATGACTGCAGCCCCGGCTGCCTCCTCTGCATGTCTTCTCACGGCTCTCCGCCCGTGTGGGCGCTTGGTTCTGACTCCCCTCAAAATCTGTCCGGATACGTGAAGGTATACTGCCACTTTCACAGCAAATTGTCCTTATTCTCTCCGCTACTGTTAAAATGGCATATGCAGGGTGGATTTTAGAGACACGTTGGTTGCAAAATGCCATGAATTATAGAAGTGCATGTGAGCTGACAGATTCAGTTTTATGGATTTTGCAGCAGTATCCCATAACTTTTGAAGAAAAGAAAACACATTAAAGCATATCATCTGTGAATTTACAAGCTAGAGAACTATGGGGTGGTATTTTGGCTTGATTAAAAGTAAAATCAGTTAAACTTACTTAAGAGGAAAAAATGCAATATACATGTCCGTGTCTCACAGTGAATGCAAGTTACATGAATTAAAGACATTTCTGTCCTAAAAATCAGAATTTAGTATTTCAAAAAGCAATCTCTAAACATTAATTTCGTATTTTTCACAGAGACCTCAAAACTTGCACTTTGTTCACAAAATTTTATTGGTAGACAAAGAACAGACATTTACATGTCATTTTTTTTTTCATTTTTTTATTACATTCGGGAACGCCAATTATTATTTATGTGGCAAACTTTTAACACAAGTGTGGTGCCACAATTTTCTTTTGGAAGCATGCCCACCCACCAATTTTTTTCCTCCATCCGTCATTGATCCAGGATGCGCCGAGGCACCACAAAACACACACACAAACTAAAGCAGATAATATACATAGCCAACATAACTAATGTAAAACTTGTGGGTGGAGGACGGATCCACGACTAACCATGTTGTGTAAAACATCCTTCGCCATCTGCTACACACACATATATAATGTTGTAAAGAACTCACGATATTTCGATTACTGAAAACCAACCATGACTAGAACCAGTGTAGATGATGGTTGATAATGTTAGATGTATATATCTGTATATTGTAGTTTCCCCATATGTTAGGGGGCTTTCTGCATATGTGCACCTGTACATGTACTATATATTGTGGCCTTTGGCCCCCTGGTAATACAACAAGCATATTGATCTAACATGGTATCAGAGCAAAGTTGAACCAGTGTAGATGATGGTTGATAACCTACAAACGAGATGAATATTTACTATTAAACACCTGCCCTTTCAACGTAGCCAAAGTCATTGTTTCCCCGAAAGAAGATCACAAACATCGCGACGCACAAGCGAACATGAGTCCTGCTGTCTGTGGATGGACAACCTGCCAAACTCTATCATGGTGCTGGCGGCCAATGATTTAGCTGAGCCTACTAATCAATGGAATGGGGACGTTCCAGTTCAAAAACAAAGTCGCTCCCCCGAATGAAGATTGCAAACATTCTAAAGATCAAATTCACTTATGAACTTTATATGACTAGGTCAATGACTACATTAACCTCGCTAATCTAGAACCTGCCCAACTCAACATTTCTACTCCCAACCACGATAGTATGTCCACATACGGATCCAATTAGTAGTTAGTGTGGTAACATGCATAATCAAAGAGGATGATTTTGCATTGATATATAAACATTTATTATTAATCTCTAAGACCTCTACCCCATCTCCCTGGCCTTCTCGCGTCCGCATAATATTCCATTTTGTAAGATTATATTTTCTTTATGGCCATCAATTAGCAAAAAAAACATCTTGACCTAAAGAAATCTAGTTTTTTTATACCCCTTTAAGTATTTCAAAGAACAAAACCATGATCATCAGAAGGCTGGTGAGTACCGAATGTATTAGGACATGTCGGTCGCTGTAAGATAACAACTTGCCCAGTGAGCTTACCAACTTTCTCTCAAAGCTTTCTACCATTGATTTCCACTCACAATTTTGATATTTTAATGAATAGAACTCCTATATTGGTCTTCAACTTGTCTTGCATTGCGGAAACAAAAAACATTACTCTAGTAAAGGTTGATCTTTAGTCCCCAATAATTTCTCCATAATACATAGAACCAATTTCATGTTTAGCGCATTTTCTAGTCGTGTTTCATAAAAATGATCATGTCGTGAGTGTATTGGATAATCTACACACGTCCCTCAACAAGATGGGGAAGGAGACAATCTACTTGTGCACCTTCCTTATCTTCAGCAATTAGCATCGCTAACATATCGCCACAATATTAAAGAACATAAGTGAAAGTGGTTCACCCTTTTGTGTATGAAAATAATAACCTACGTCATCGTTTACTTCAGTGTCTCAGTTGACTAACAAAATGATACCCACTATTTTGGGCCAAAACCCTTCATCCACAACACTTATTGTAGGAAGGGCCATTGGAATTTATCATACTTTTCTTCGAAATCAAAATTTAGACGAACATGAACCATTTTCTTCCTATGAATCTCATGGATTGTTTCATGGAGAACCAACACAATTTCCAAAATGTGGCGATGATGTATGGTATCATTAATAAAGTGTTCTACATACATGCATGCTTGATGGAATAATTGCACCCGATAAGGTTATGCTTTTGATGAGAAGTTTGCAAAAGCAGTTTGTGTATCGCGTTTCTTCTTTAATCCATGTGTTCTAGGGTGGTGGGGTTAGGCCGCGGCTATGATAAAAGCAGATCGGCTATTCGACTTGTCTTGCCTCTGTCCCCTCCCCTAGATCTGCACGCTCTTTTCCAAAGGAATTTTCATCTTTAGCCTTATGGTCCAAATGTGCCAAAGTGCCGATGGACCTCCATGCTCCATCTATATAACCTCGATCCCGGGGCATGTGTGTGTGTGTGTGAGATAGAGAGAGCTCGCACACAGTTATTAGCTAAATCTAGTTTAGATTTGTTCGACGTCGGTATGGCTACACAAGGCACGCCGGGTCTAGCCCTCGCCGTGGTGTGCGCCATGTTCCTGCTGCCGGTGCTAGCCATGGCCCAGCTCCAGGTCGGGTTCTACCAGAGGACCTGCCCCAACGCCGAGACGCTTGTCCGGCAGGCCGTCGCGACGGCCTTCGCCAAGGATGCCGGCGTCGCCGCCGGCCTCATCCGTCTGCATTTTCATGACTGCTTCGTCAGGGTACGTGCATACCTACACAATCAGTTCCATGCATACTACTCCTTCAGGATTGCATGGAAATGCAGAAGATCTGAAAATCAGTCAAAATTATGTGGTATACTGGAAGTAACTATCGTTCAAGCCATTAGAATATCATTTGTATGTAGATTCCGTACTAGATCCATCTCTAGCTGGTTTATCAGTCTCAGAATCGAGAGTAGTAAAGCAAACAGAGAAAGGTAAAATAGCTCCACGTACAAAAATATTTTACAAAAAAATCTTACGGACTCACATAGTAGGGTCAGAAATCCAAAGTCAGCCCCGGTTATTTAGGAGGGGGTTAAATTTGAACCAACCAAGGTAGTCCACGTTAGCGCGTATGGTTTCCGTAAGCCACTTTGTCCGTACATCCAGGATTACCGGCTCCATCGAAAAAACTCAAGCTAGAAAGTAGCAGCTGATATAATGCTGGGGAACCTGCTGATCATTTCTTTGCCCGGAGGTAACGCATATTCCCCTGCTTGCGAAACCTTTCATCTGACGAATCTCAGTTACAATGTATCTTTTGCTGTTGGGGCGCTGTGTATCTTTTGCTGTAACCTTTCAAAGTACCATTTACAGATATCCAATTGAAATCAGGAACTAGGAAGCATTCATATTGTACGTTAACCAAAATTCTGAAATTACAACTCAGACATGAATCCCGTTATACTGACAGAAAACTAGCTACTCCGTTGATTCCATCCGTTCATCCTAGTGATTCCTAACTATGAGAATACATGAACTTTGCATTTACAATTTCCGCGCGCATGCAGGGTTGCGATGCCTCCGTCCTGCTGTCCACCAACCCCGGCGGCGGCAAGACGGAGCGGGACGCAATTCCGAACAACCCGAGCCTCCGCGGGTTCGACGTGATCGACGCCGCCAAGGCCTCCCTCGAGCAGAGCTGTCCCAGAACCGTCTCCTGCGCCGACATCCTTGCCTTCGCGGCGCGCGACAGCATCACCCTCACCGGCAACGTCTTCTACCCTGTCCCTGCCGGCCGCCGCGACGGCTCCATCTCCAAGGAGCAGGATGCCCTGGACAACCTGCCCCCTCCCACATTCACTGCGCAGCAGCTCATCGACCGTTTCAAAAACAAGACTCTCACCGCCGAGGAGATGGTCCTCCTCTCCGGTGCCCACACCGTCGGCCGCTCCTTCTGCGCCTCCTTCGTCAACCGCATATGGAACGGCAACACCCCCATCGTACGTCCGTCCGTCCGGTGCTATTCAGCGTAAGTGCGTCAATCTGATAAATGTGTCTGTATTAGGTGGATGCAGGGCTGAGCCCGTCGTACGCGGCGCTGCTGCGGTCTCTGTGCCCGTCGACCACGACGCAGACGACGCTGATCACGACGGCGATGGACCCGGGCTCGCCTAACGTGCTGGACAACAACTACTACAAGCTGCTGCCGCGCAACATGGGGCTCTTCTTCTCCGACAACCAGCTGCGCGTCGACGGGAACCTCAACGCGCTGGTCAACACCTTCGCGGCCAACGAAACTTTGTGGAAAGAGCGGTTCGCGGCGGCCATGGTGAAGATGGGCCGCATCGAGGTGCAGACGGGGAGGTGCGGTCAGGTACGGCTCAAATGCAGCGTCGTCAACCCCAGCTCGTCGGCCGAGCTGGGCTCCGCCGTCGACGAGGAGGGTGTCGTCGCCACGAGCTAGCTGGTTAACCATCCCGCCATCGAGTTCCATCTTCCATGTGTTCGGTTTTTTCCGCTTTTACGTATGATCGCGCATGTGTGTGTGTGCCTTGGCGATGGCTAATAATGAAGCACGTAGGTATCACTTGGTGTCAGCTACATTGTATCCATCTGAATAGAACAAATCCTTGTTACGTGTTGCTACTAGTTAATTGTGTCCCATCACAAAGTACTACCTCCGTTTTAAAATGTAAGTCTACCACCGTCCAATTCTCTTTTACACTAGATCTATATTATAAAAAGTTGAATCACTAATTTTAAGGAGGAGGAAGTAATGTTTTCATAAAGTTACAAAATAAGGAAATAATCTTCATGAAAAACCTTAGTACTATTCAACTTTGACCAATCTAGATAACATGTACTAGTGGTCAAAATCAGATAAGTTTAGGGAGTGAACAACTTTTATAGTCAGAAAAAAATTCTCACTCATGTGACATCATAGAATCTCATTGCAACTCATGTCTAGCACAAATCATAAAACAAACAAACCATACTCAGTTGCATCCTCATGTGCAACTAAAGTTGCAAATAATGGATAGCGCGAATCATGATGGACTCTTAGTCGATGGAGAATTAGTAAAACCCTTAAGTTTGAGTGCACATTTATTTTGGAGGACTGGTATTCTTCTTTGTTCTTCTGTTCATTTTTTCATAAATTGGAGAAAATTAGAGAATAGCAATAAACCCAATACATAGAGAATCTCATAAACAAAACAAAAATTGAAGCTAGATACTTGAGGTCATCTTCTACCTTGCTTTTGCCAAGCAGCTCCTTCGCAACCCGCCACCGAAGACCTAAACATCAGCTCGGTCTACACGATGGTTCTAGCTCACTACAACACTAACTCCGTGAAATTTTCAATGAATGTAAGGGTTCCCTTCGAAAGGCACATCGAGGTGGAAACTGCTTTGCATAAGAGAAGGGCACGCAAGACCATGGTTTAACACTTAAGTTTCATATAATTTTGTACATGACAAAGAATAAAAAAAATTCAAGAAACTTACAAAAATTCATAGAAATTTATTTATTTTTTATCAGTTTTGAAGTCGGGCGCTCAAGTTAATTTTTAGACAACATAATATGTTGGTGAGGAATCAAATTCAAAACATATCATACAACTAGCTAGCAGGAAATTAATACACTACAACAAAGTTCATACTAAGAACATGATTTTCTCCGCTTAAAGTGTTATCTCTCGGATTTATTCAAATTTGACCTAACTTTTTGTTCTATATTATGCGAAATTCGTTCGAAATTTCAGAAACAATCCCTACACGGGACAAGGCTCTAGACATCCCACGAACGATGGCCACAAGACCACATCATTACAGAGGCTACTTGTATCCCACTGCACCAACAAGACACGACATGTGTAATCATGTATAGAAACCTTAAGTGAGAATTATTTGCACCATTGCCGCCAACTCCAGGGGAGAAATGATGGACGGTCTCACTCTACCTTACCACCCGATTCTACTATCAGATTTCTTGTCTCGAGCGAAACCTGAGATGGAAGAGATGCTAGTAAGCCATGATCAATGTCGCCACCTCCAGAAGGGTTGAAATGGCATACATATATCGGACCCTAACCCTAACCTACCATGCATACATGGCAGAATACACACCCACTGGTAAATCAGGGTGTCGCACCCACGGGAAAGAGGGTCCTCGGGATCCTTCTAGTGCGGACCACAACGACATATGATCTCGGCAGATAGTGCCGAAGAAGGCCCACCGGGCTGGGCCTCGAGTCCCTTCAAGACCAAAATCCCGGAAGGATGTGTAAGGAATGATGTATCCTTTCTCGGGACGGGATGTGTCATTGTGTGGTCGACGAGTACACCATAAATGGTACCTCACGGCGTGGAGAGAGAAGGGATACATCACGTTTAGGTTGGAAAGATCTAGGCTATATATTTGAACACTACCCCTCACGTTTAGGCTGGACAAATGGGAAGACACTAGATGTGGGTAACCGGGGGCTGCAACTATTCATAGTAGATTAAATAGTGCGTTAGCCAGGGGTTTGAACTTGAGGCCTCCTAGCTCTGATACCATAATAGATTGATGCACTAGCTAAGTTTTCTAAAAATTCAAACTATTGAAAAGGGCTAGGCTATAACATCGGCCGTACAAAGCGTTGTTTCTAGGGATGGAGAGAGAACCTCGCCAGAGTCCCTACTTGGTCAAGGGTCATGCCAGTGGCTATCGTGTGTCAGTAGTGTATCATGAAAGATTGCTGCACTAGCCAATTGAACCAAAAGTCTGAACTGATGAAAAAGAGACTAAATAGTGTATTTATATTGCAGCAAAAATCTTTTTTTCTTTTGTTTTCAATACTGCGCAAGCAGGGTCTTGAACTTAAGACCTCTTAGCTCTGATACCATGAAAGATTGCTACACTAGCCAATTGAACTAAAAGTTCAAACTAATGGAAAGATACTAGGTAAATTTATATTCAATCTGTTAGCCCTCCTACGACATTTTTTTGCCATGTAACCCTAGGCCAGTGTGGCATTCCCTTGGAAGTATAAAATGAGTGTGATTGTCCCGCTGGGTGCACCACGTTCCAAATAGATGAGAGAAGGACACTGGACAAATGGATAAAAACAGATACTTTTAATATTTGAAATGAGTCGACCTGCTGGAGATGTTTTCATTCAGCGAGTTTGATTTTGTCCGGTCCAGGATTACATACACGGGTTGTGCGTTCAGACTTTTGGTACTGAATCGGTCTCCCATGATACAGTGATATTCTCGGGGAGGTACACGCTAACACCGACAGAGTGGGCGCATATCCTCGCGGAGGTACACGCTGACACCGACAGAATAAGCGCTTGCTTGTTTGCGCAAGCAAACGACCGGGCGAACTAATGAAAGGCTTCAGACAATGCGGCACAAGAAAGCGAGGAAGCAAAGACTAATCAGATGCTGCCTTGGCAGAACAAGCAGCCGACATGATCATCTTGTATGGTGCAAATTAAAGTCACAAGGTAACGGATTAGTTGCTTTCTTAGACTAGATCAGGCCTTATCCAGATATACCAATTGTACTAAAGAGTCCAGGGAAAGGAATATGCCGGCCAAACTAAAGTAGTGCAATCACCGTGCAATACAGCAGAGCCAAACCACTCACTTTGCTAAAGGGGGACATATCTTCAGAAGGTAGGCTTGGAATATTTCTTCTTGGAGAACATACACATATGGAAATGAAAGGGCAACATAACAAAAGGGTAGCGCTAGCATGTACACTTAAGTGCAACCAAGCAGCAGTCACATGTCTTTGTGTGAGGATATATCTCATGGGAACGATCAGTCTCATCAGCTAGCTCAGTTCACGCTTTCTGTTACGGTTATCTTTACTTTGCATCGTGTGTTGTACGCAAGCTACCCCTCGTAGTCATAGCTAGACTTTTATTTATGCCCGGTCATGAATCATGGCCGCTTTGGTCCTTGTACAACTTTGTAGTTTCTTAACTTGAAGTACATCAGCATATCTCTATCTATGCGAAAGCGACCAAGACCCAAGACCATTGCAATTTGCAAAGCTTTGATCATTGGTGTCGCACATGTACCCTGCATGTGTGCACAGCTACTGTCTTGCTCTGGTAGGCCAGCCCATACGGGTACTACATTGTCTATTGAATCAACAGAAGCACACAGGAATATATGCACACGACCTTTCCTCCAAAGAAAAACTATGTACCCTTTATTCCAGATAGAGAGCGGCATATATGAACATACAATTTGTCTTTAGGAATCATATGGATGGATTGTAAGACAAGGTATCTACTTTTGGTCGCATTATGACCGATCGCCACAAAAATATGACATGTGCGCAAATTTAGCCTGTGACACAAAACCTCGACGACAATCATGTCAAAGAGAACAATCTCACGTAATCAGGTAAACACAGTGAGAGACGTACAAACTCAAAATTAATTTTCCAGTAGTTGATGGATTCACGACTACATAACATCTCAATCATGCACGGGGATTTGCCTCTATATAAACTGAATTTTGGGGTTATCACATTACTATCCAAGAAAGAAAATGCGGTTCAGATTCAACAATATAGACCTATTTGTTTACTTAATGTTTGTTTCAAAATATTCACTAAGGTTGGTACTAATCGCATATCGGGGATTGCCCCAAGAGTAATTAAACCGACCCAATCTGCATTCATGCCAGGTAGGAATATTTTGGAAGGGGTAGTCATACTCCACGAAACAATTCACGAGTTACATACGAAGAAGATGGATGGTGTCTTATTTAAGATAGATTTCGAAAAAGCATATGACAAAGTGAAATGGCCTTTTTTACAACAAACATTACGAATGAAAGGTTTTGCTCAAGAATGGGGTAGATTAGTACAACATTTTGTTCAAGGTGGTAGTGTTGGTGTGAAGGTGAATGATGATATTGGTCATTATTTCCAAACAAAAAAAGGTTTAAGGCAAGGGGATCCGCTGTCTCCAATGCTTTTTAATATTGTAGTAGATATGCTTGCCATCTTAATTGAGCGAGCCAAAGAAGATGGTCAGGTTGGAGGACTCATTCCACATTTGGTTGAGGGAGGTCTCTCTATACTACAGTATGCAGATGATACTATCCTTTTTTTGGAACACGACCTAAACAAAGCAGTCAATATGAAATTAATTTTGTGTCTTTTTGAAGAATTATCGGGACTCAAGATTAATTTTCATAAGAGTGAGATTTTTTGTTTTGGCAAGGCAAAGGAGGAGGAGGAACAGTACAAACAGATCTTTGGATGTGATGCTGGACAACTCCCCTTTAGATACTTAGGTATCCCAATCCATTACAAGAAACTCAAGAACTCTGAATGCTATCCGGTAGAAACAAGGTTTGAGAGTAAATTAGGATGCTAGAAAGGGAAGTTGCTATCCTATGGCGATAGGTTAGTGCTTATCAATTCAGTATTAACTAGCTTACCGATGTTTATGTTGTCTTTCTGTTATCACCAGATTTTGACCAAATCAGGAGGTGGGCCGTAAAGGAGATGGGCTTGGAAGATTACACGTGGAAGATCTTTGAAGCGGCCTTGCACGAAGAGTTTGGGCTAGGTTGCCCGTGTATCTGTATTATAGTAGATCGCATCTTAGATTAGAAGTTAGAGTTTTACCCGTGCACGGTTAGGTGCACGCCTAAATTAGAAAGTCCCCTGGACTATAAATATGTATCTAGGGTTTATGAAATAAACAACAACCAACGTTCAACCACAAATCAATCTCGGCGCATCGCCAACTCCTTCGTCTCGAGGGTTTCTACCGGTAAGCATCATACTGCCTAGATCGCATCTTGCGATCTAGGCAGCAGAAGCTTTATGTTGTTCATGCGTTGCTCGTACTGAAGCCTTTTTGATGGCGAGCAACGTAGTTATCATAGATGTGTTAGGGTTAGCATAGTTCTTCGTATAACATGCTATCGTAGTGCAACCCTTGCATATCTAGCCGCCCTTACACCTATCTTAGGTGTAGGGGCGGCACCCCGCTTGATCATTATTTAGTAGATCCGATCCGTTACGGTTGCTCCTTGTTCTTCAAGGATTAGTTTAATATCTGCAATAGTTAGGCCTTACAAAGGGTTGGAGGATCCAGCGGCACGTAGGGTGGCGTTCGCTAGTCCTAGACAGGATGTTCCGGGGATCAACCTCGTGTTGGTTTTTAGGCCTTGTCTAGGATCGGCTTACGATCACCGTGCGTGGCCGCGAGGCCCAATCGTGAGTAGGATGATCCGATTATGCGGTGAAAACCCTAAATCGTCGTAGATTGAATTAGCTTTATCTTGATCAAGCAGGACCACCATATATTCGTGCACCTCGTACGAATCATGGGTGGATCGGCTCCTTGAGCCGATTCACAGGATAACCTGAGAGCCGATCGAGGCTCGTATTTAATGTTTACGTGTATGCCATGCAGGAAACTAAGCGAGGCATCTCCATCACCTTCCTGACCAGGTATAGGTCAGGTGGCACGCCCTTGCATTAGCATCGGACGTGTGTACCAGAGGCTTTGCGGGCCGTCGCTCGGAGGGACCAGGGCCAGCCGCAGCCCTAAGTTGTTCCCGGCTCTACTGTGTTGCCCGTCGCTGCCCGCCGGTGGGTTTTGACCGCAACACATTCTGGCACGCCCGGTGGGACAAGCTTCATCATCAACCACATCGCCATCTACATCTGAGATGGCGGACGGCACTCCAGCCACGTACGAGGATCTGACCGACGAGCTCAAGAAGAAGTATGACGAGGTCAAAACCATCCTCGAAGCCGACCTCATCGGCTCTTTTCACAGAACCCGTTCACATGGCATCAGGTGGAAGGGGTTCTCGCCTGATGGTGCACTCGATGGGATAGACCTCTCTGCCCCGTC